>NC_141145.1:135666561-135969061 GCF_053477565.2 Lygodium microphyllum
TAGATAATATTAGTTTATTATTAATTAGATATAGACCTTTCCATGGTAGCCTATTCCTTGGTCAAAACTATTGATGATGATAGCGTATGCTTCATCTACAAAAGGTCAACAATGAGGCCAATGTAAGGGGTTGATCTAATGAATCACATGAAAATGAATGGTGCTAGGGATCTATGCAATATTAGGATATGCTTCAACCATATTAATGATTGGATCACCATGGTAGCACATGTGTATGGTCCAAGAAGATAAATACTTGTGTCTTGTTCTATCATCATCACCACATGAACATAAAGATTATATTGTTCATTGAATTTCAAATAGTGTTTATATTTTGTAGTGTATAGAGGTCGATGAGTATGGTAACATGTCAAAGGAAGAAGATATAGATACATAAGGATTGTTTTGGTTAAAGCTAAATGAAGTGATGGAGAAGTGTGGCCATCCCAAAGCTAAATTTTTTAGGTTTCATGGTAGATGAGGTAGGTACCAATTGAAGAGTAGTCTACACAGTGTTCAAAAATGGTTAGAAGAATGTAATGCAAGGAGAGGAGAGATATTGATTATTTCATTGGAAACAAAGTCTTCAAATACACACCTCATAATATGTACATGTGAATTTCCAAGATGAGCATAAGCATTTATACTGCATATGGAGATGTGCATCAACAGAGGATGATGCAACTATGTAATACCTCATTTGGGCCTCCTAATCCTTAGGGAAGGTTGAAAATTGTAATATTCTTATAATTAGATTTTTTGGCTTAGTTGGTGGCATCTCAGATATCCATGTTGGAGATTAGACTTTGTTGGGGTAAGTTTCATCCCCAAGAGTTAGTAGTGATATGTGCTATTATTCTATTCTTACACAATCTACACACATTTATTTTGGTTTTATGCAAGTGTTAAAGGACATTGCTCATATGCCAACGACAATCTAGCAAAGCCAATGCATGCAAAATTTTAAGTGGATGAGGGATTCAAAGGGACTATCAACTTGTATGTTCTATGTTTTAATGATCTAGCCAATGCTTTATTACAAAGCATAAATTGACATGCATTCATTGGAGAAAATTCCATGGTGCAACACCAAGTGCAAAGAAGCTTCTAAGTTGACTACAATAATGGACTAGCACTACACCAATAGAGGTAGCATGCATGGTGGAGGAAGTGACAATTGGAGGAAGTAAATGCCTTTCAGAGACTTGAGTATGTAACTCAAAATCAACCCAAATGAAACGTTACAATAAAATTAAAATTTGAAGGTCCATCACCATCAAACCAAGAAATGCCATTGTCTCTAATCTCTTTAAAGGAAGTGGTGGTGGAAGCTAACATATACAATACTGTGTGCCCATAAGAAGAATTCCAACCCATAGGCATGTCAGAGGCATGTTCAATATCTAGGTTGGTTGGGGGTTTGACAAGAAAAATGTAAGAAACAAATTACATATACAACACACACAACATCTGCACCTTCATTTTGGGGAGTCATGGAGTGGTTCAACAAATGAGGAGATCCTAGCAATCAACATGGAATGTGATGTCAATTCATGTGACTTTGTCATAATAGTGTGGACAATACATAAAACATGTATTCTTCCATTCAACATGTGTCACCTAGAGTCTTGCACATATTGCTGCATGGCACAAATTTGACCATAGAAGAAACCCACATGCTAGAGAGTGGTGGGTTTGTCTTACATAAGGGAGGACAACAAATGGATGGTAATGAAGGCTCATGCAAATATAAGCAAAGTGTCTCACAAGCTACAAGAAAAAGGATATATTTAGCATTGACTCTAAATCCAACTATGAAAGGAAACACACTGGTGAAAGCCTTAAAACATGAGCTTTTCTAGAGGCACCCAAATCAAGTGTCTTGTAGAAGTTTTAGGATGTGCACATTGCAAAAATCACAATATATAATCATCAAGATTTCATGGATTGTTGTGCTACAACAGGGAAGGAATATTTGGTATGCAAGCACTTGTACATACTATGTGTATCTTCAAGTGTTTGTAATGGATGCAAATGTAAACATGTTTATACACAAACATATGCTCATAGAAGAAAACTTGCACCTTATCTTTGGAATCAGAAGAACTTTTTCTAGTGTTACCCATAGTGTGACAAAGGGAAAAAATGCTAGTTACTAGCACAAATATATTTTATTTTATATCATAGCTTGTGGTGTAGTAATGTAATTGGATGTTTACTAAAATTCAAGTTAGGAATATTTTATAAGAATGTGACAATTGCTTTGATAATGTTTATGATAACACTCGTCAACAAATAGTGGTATGTAAATCCTCTAAATATAAAGAGCTCACATGAATACTTCTATATTGAGAGAGAGAGAGAGAGAGAGAGAGAGAGAGAGAGAGAGAGAGAGAGAGAGAGAGAGAGAGAGAGAGAGAGAGAGAGAGAGAGAGAGAGAGAGAGAGAGAGAGAGAGAGAGAGAGAGAGAGAGCCATGCCTATAAGAGAATGAGAGAAACAAAGATGGAGGGAGTTACAAGAGAGCTATGTGCATGAGAGATGGAGAGAAATAGAGATGGATGAAGTTTTATATATATATATATATATATATATATATATATATATAGAGAGAGAGAGAGAGAGAATGTGAAGGTCAAGGGGAGAGAAGGAGGAGGAGGAGATGATAGTATTGGGGGAGGAGGAGGAGAAGGGGAAAAGGTGGTGGTGATAGTGGGAAAGGAGATGGAGGAGGTGATGGTGTTAGTGGAAGTGGAGGTGGCTACAACTAAGGATGGAATAAGTGGACTATGTGGAACAAAAATAAAGGGGTTACCAAAAATAAAAAACTAGCTCAAAATCTTTCAAAAAGTTTACTTCTTGCCCTTCCCCAAATATTCCTAGTAATACGCTAAACCACTACTCAAATAGTGGAAAAAGGAAACCCTATTCATAACATGTATCTAACCTTTGATAAGGATAATGAAACATATCTTACTCAAGATTATGTTTATCATACTTGAGCACTCCTCTCCTTGCATCCTCTATTGCATTATTGCTTCTTTCTTCCTCTTCTTATTGGGTCTAAACATATGATGATAAGATTGAAGCCATACACTTCTTAGCTTTGAACTCTTCTCTTTGCCTTTTATCACACAGCTCCCCATTTCTTGTGAGCTTGGGAAGTGTGAGCTTTCCCTTTAATGCATTAGAGAAATGGGAGGAAGCTTCCTTTCTTAAGGTGAGTAGTTGATGGGCCCCAAATGGACTATCCATTAGAAGGTCATATGTTAGAGATATGTCTATTCGGATCCATCATGCATACCTCTTGGCTTTGTTGATTGTAACTTTATGATATATAGACCATTCATGCAATGTGTCAAATTTATTAAAAGATATTATTTAATGAATATATTAGTCTCTTTTGTATGTATGTAATTTCATCTCAATATATTCTTTCTAATACCTTTCTATTCTTTAGATGGATTGTACATAGCATGTTTAATCATGAGACACTTTGTGTTGGTTATATAGCGATGTGTTTGATTCTATGGTATTTAGGTGAGATATTTATTCAAATTCGTTTTCCTAAATTATATGGGACCACTAGGCAAGATATAAAAGTCCATGTTTGGTTGTTTCAGACAACCCATGCTTTGAATTACATGGGGTAGATGGATGTATCTCAACAAGTAGTGACCTTTGAAACTACTATGAGAAGAAAGACATACCATGGCAGGTAGAGAAGGAATGGTGGAATAGCTATGCAGATGCAAAATCCACTAGAACCACTCCTAGCAAGATCCTAGAAGGTAAAATGCGTGAGGAACCTCAAGCAAGGGAATTGGGATGTCCATATCCACACTACTAAGTTTCATGTCACTCTCCTAACAATATGATGGCTAGAGAGATGTGGAACTTCATTTATTTGTGGGGCTTGAAAAGTACACTCCACAATGCATTGGCTACTATATATTTAACACCATCACATTGGATGATTCAGCTCAATCAACACTCATGGCAGTAGAGCTATCCTCGAATGATATTCCAAAAGTTAAAGAAGTCCATAGGTTCAGATGTGGACCTGGTGGAGGAAAGTAGTAGTAAGGAGGAGGACTCTGAGGAGAAGGAATAAAAGAAGGCCATAAAGTTCCAAAACAAGGACGAGGGTGAGAAATTTGAAGAGGGTGCTGCCCTCTTGCACTTCACATGCAACAAGTTTGGATATTTGGTAGTGGATTGTGTTCTAAAATGGACAATAGTGTGGCATTTGTAAGACTTCCACTCACAATACAAAGGTGTTATGTACAATGCACATAGCTACCTAACTTGGGGAGGTGGCTAGAAAGGAATTGGGATGAATGCTCCCCAAAATTGGAATTCAAAAGGGATGTTTGTCAGAGCCCATCACAAGTGGTTTTGTATGCCAAGGAAGATCAACCTCCACCTAGCATGTGGTAAGGAGGAAGAGGTCAAGGAAGAGGAGGTCAAAGTTTGTGGAGACCCCTTGGTCCTATAGGAAACCTTGCTTCTTATGCATGTAAGAAGGACATTGTCAACATGTTAAATGCTTGGTAGCACAGACTTATGATGATCAAAAGTAGAAAAATGATAAAGTCAAGGATCCCATGCCTTTGGTCATCATGGCCAAAATTGCGAACTTATCCAAACCCAAAGTTAATGACATTATCCACTCTTGGAAGAGAGAAAACTTGTAAAGAAACAATTAGCATAGACAACCATATTGAGGCTCCCTAGGTTGAATAGAAACAAGTGTGACATTAGGTGGAAGTGTGGCCGATATCAAGCTTAACAAAAATGTTAGCCAATCCAATTCTAGATCTAGTCAAAGTTCCATTTCACTTACCAAAGAAGAA
Organism: Lygodium microphyllum; assembly: GCF_053477565.2. NCBI lineage: Eukaryota > Viridiplantae > Streptophyta > Polypodiopsida > Schizaeales > Lygodiaceae > Lygodium > Lygodium microphyllum. Next base: position 135,671,417 of record NC_141145.1, read on the forward strand.
TATGATACCACATGCATTAGTGGAAAATCCAAGACCGCATGTCAGGATTGAAGATGTTCTAGTGGTATATGCTACCCTTTGGCCCTATTCCATTAGCATTCTTCTTGGCCACCTTTTGAATCTAGTCCCAATATTCACAAAGCATACTAAAGATTTTTTAGCCTACTCTTGATGCTAGGAAGTAGTGATGGATGTTGTGTGGAAGGCATAGCATAGTTTAGTTCCACCTAGACCACTATCTAATCAAGCTATCCTAGTAATTTCGGTTACACATTAAGTTTGGATTATTAATAATGTCCTTCTCAATAGCCACTTGTCGAGAATTTCTCATGGAGTGGGATTTAGCCTCCTTTTTAGTTTGAACATTAGCAACAAGTACAACCCTTGGGTGTGCTCCACTTTTTGGTTATAGAAGTAGCCATCATTCCTCTTCCGGTCTCTTTTGTGGTGTTGGAAATGCAAATGGTAGGGGAGGATTGTCATCTCCTTTTGGGCCAACCTTGGCTTTGGTAAGCTTGTGTCAATCATAGGTGGGATGTGGATTGCCTCACCATTAGATGAGGCCACCATAAGATCAAGTTTTCCTTAACTAAGATTCCTCTCCCTCCTCTTGCATTGCACCTTAACATAACTAAGAATAAATATGGTTAAAGATCGAAGATGATGAAGAGGAAGCTTTCCTAGTAGCCAATATAGATAGGAGGTGGAACTTGATCCAATTTTTGAAGCACTAGATACATCCAACCTCACTTTAGCACATGAAGTGGATGATTTGGAAGTAATAGCACTATAAGCTCTTGATATGGCTAACATTCTATGACATGGATGAGAGTTTGGAGCTCAAATCCAAAAGATGATCTAAGAAAAAGAAGATGATTTGATCATGTGTCACATAGGGGAAGAGGAAATGAAGCCAATCAACATCAACAATAGTTTGGATACAAAATTTTGAGAGAAATTGGTGACCTTACTTTAGGAATTGGAATATAGTGACATGAAGGGTTTGGATCCATGATTCTATTAGCATCATGTACATTTGAAACAAGATGCCCTTCTTGTCCATATGTAGCAATATTGGATGAATATGCAATGAGCAAGCTACTTAAGGATGCATTGGATAGGTTTCCCTACATTAGTTTCGATAAGAAACTATGGATTTGTGTGGATTAAGCTTAATGAAGCTTCTATTTGAAATTTCTCTTCCCTTTCCCTATCTAGATAATATTCTATATCAAATGGCTAGCCATAAATGTTCTAAATATATTTAATGGCTACAATTAGCTCTAGAGGACTAGTAAAAAAACAATGTGCATCAAGGCTTGGGGGTGTTTGTGTGCACAATAATGTGGTTTGGTCTCAAAAATATACTGTCATCCTTTTAATAAGACATGTAGGAGATCTTTGAACCCTATCCCACTAATTTCATGAGGGTGTTTTTGGATGATAGTAGTGTATTTGATTGGACACTTCTTCAACTCCAACATCTCCAATTGTGTGGGACCTAGTGCTAAGAGGCTTAGTTGAGTTTAAATATAATGGAGTGTCTTTGTAGTCAAAGGACATATGCTTCTGAGGCATGTTATTTCTCAAGATGGTATTGCTATAGATCCTATGAAAGGTGTTCAACATTGCAAATGGAAGTCTCTACATTTTCAACCACTATCCATTAGTTCTTGGGGCAAGTTGGTGTCATGTGTCTAACATTTATGTTTGCAAGCGCATGTGGCCATCCCCCTTAATAGGATGGCACACATTTCTAAATTAGAATTTTAGTGGGATGTGAAATGTGACTTAGCCTCTCAGAGGCTTTGAGTAATGCTTTCCAAAGCTCCCATCTTGCTTCCTCCCAATTGGAATAAAAAGTTTGATGTCTTTATGGATGCTTCAAACAATGCTGTTTGGAGTTTCTTGATGCATAAGGATTCTAAGGGTTCGTTTTGGCCTATTTATTGTGCTGCTCTACAACTATCCATAGTAGAATATAATTATTCCATCACTAAACAAATATGTCTTAGCATACTGTAGTTAGTTAAAAAATTTCAGCCTTATTTTCTTAGGAATTCTTTAATATTTCATGTAGATCATTCTACCCTAGTATATTTAGTAAAGCAGTAGAACGTGGCAGGGTGGGTAGCTCAATGCATTTTTCTTTTAAAGGAGATTGAATTTCAGGTGGTGCATTAGCCTCAAAAGTACATAATGTAGTCATTAATTTCCTTTCTTGGTTGCATAGCAAAGAAGGTCCAATTGGGGGTGGATGATGAATTTCTTGGTGCTCAAGTTTGTGTCACTTTGCTACTCCGGGCTGATGACCCTCCTCCCATTCAATGTGTGTCTTAGTCTTTGCTTGAAGAAATGATAGAATTCCTATCTATTGAGAGCATATGACAATGGGCCACTAGCAAAAGCAGTTGGTTCTCTAGAGTTGCCATTTTGAAGTTAGTTTGAGATTCATCTATCATTCAATCTTGGTAGTAGTGCTTGAATGGGTGGTGCTTCTAACGGGGCATGATGCCATCATCGAAATAACACATCACAAGTTGCTCAATGGGCACTTTTCTAATAATACCGTAATTGGAAAGATTCAATTGGCTAGCATGTGGTGGCTAGCAATGCGTGGAGATGTGTACAAGTGGGTCCACCAATGTGATATGTGCCTTGTGTAGGCATAGGCATGGTTCGTGGGTTGGTTCTTTGATGCCATTTTCATTTGGGGGGGATTGCGAGAACCGGGCATCATCGACAATGGATGTTCCTTGATTATCGAAGTTACCAGTATAAGTAGACCATCGCTGACAACATCCAGTGGTTGCCTGAGATGCAGAAGAAGGCAGCAAAAGCAACTTCAACCCGGACTGGAAAGAGCTTTATTATATTGGGATGAGGGGATCATCGTCGTGTGTGCCACCATCATTGCGAACATGCTCGGGGTGGCGCACGTTAAGTGCTTTGACCCGAAGCAGCCTGAGCCAACCAACAGGCCATCGATGTGATCGAGAAGCTCCACCCCTCATCTACTCACCATCTCCTCCCCTCTCCCATCGTCATCCTCCTCTCTCCCACGTGCTTCCATCTTCTCCTCTGTGTCGTGTCAATTTTCTGTGCGTTGATCTTCCCCTTCGGTATGCTTCCCCACCAACCACCTCGCTTATCCTTCATACATTGACATTTCCATACCCAATATATTAAGCTTATCTCTACTATTAAGAAAATCAAAAACATGATCTTTAGTCCCCCCATTCACATGCAATTTTCAAGGTCACACAAGAAGCCCAATGTTTATACCCAGAATTCATCCATATTGTGTGAGAGATGCCACTTGTATCAAGATTGGAGATAGAGGCCTATGCTTGGAAATACAAAGTTGTTTAGTATTGAAGAGATGAGCCAGGTGTCCCTTCCTCCCTAGTTTGGTCATGAGTGGTCATGGCTTGGCTTCATCATTAAGTTTTCATCCATAACCATTGAGTTCTTCCCATTATCAATTCCAAAGACCTTTTGTGCTAATGGTGGTTGTTCTTCAACATTGTTTGCGAGGATGCTTCACTCTTCAATGTGGGCGAGATGATGGACCAAGCACTAAGACAAAAACCAAGCATAGTATTTTTCCTATACATAGACTAACATCCTCCAAGTCACTTGATTTTTAGTTTAAAACTAGCACAAATATGTACTTGCCTCATAACTACAAAGCCATGTTTCAACGATTGTGTCAAAGATTTCAAAGGTTTAAATCTTAGACATGTATAACATTTAAACATAATAAATGAAAAGGTGTGCCTCTTGGTTTGTGTACCGTGTGATGGAGAGGGTACATCTCTCTCTCTCTCTCTCTCTCTCTCTCTCTCTCTCTCTCTCTCTCTCTCTCTCTCTCTCTCTCTAAAACTGGTTGAATCATGTGAGGATGAAAGTGATGCCATGCATGGTAATTTTTCTCTTCTCTTTTGATGATGACACCTTGCTCAAGCATAGAATTTGCTTCTTGGTTTTGCTATTGGATGATATTTCAATTGTTTTAAAGATTTAAAAAGTTGCCCAAATTATGGCATACACCTATCCTTTGGACACAATTATTAGGTCTGTAGCCACCCACTTTCCACCCAATGCCATCAACTTTAATTATTCTAAATAGGTCATGGTATCACATTGTGAAACATATAAAATAAAAATTCTTAATTAGCCCATTTTGATTGGTCTTGTTACACATTCTTTAGGTACAAGAAAATAATGATCAAAACTCCATTTCAAATCAGTTGTCTTTTACATTAGTTCAATGCCTTCAATTACTTGCTCTTCATCAAGATAGGGCTCCAAACCTTTGGCTTACCTTGGGGTTTGACTTATTTGAACTTGGTTTATTGATGTTTAGAAATTTCCATGTGTCACAAATATCACCACATGCTACACTTTTACAACTCAATATTTTGCCATTATCTCAAGCAATGCCCTTGAAGGAATCAATGCCTTTACAAGCAACATAGCTAGTGGTCTTAGGCAATTCCATTCTTACATGACCTCTACTCATCTAGTTTTCTATTATATTCAAGCCAAGTGAGTATTCTCCTCTTCAATCATACATTTCCATTAGCTTGATGAATCTTCTTAATTATCACAAGAAAAAATCAAGGAAAAACCAATTCAAATATGGAAAAAAGTACTTCCAATATATTATTGACATTAGTTTAATGTAAAAGATAATGAAAATCACTATTCTAAAATTCAATGTAAAAGACAATGGAAATCACTATTCTAAAATTCAATGTAAAAGATAATGGAAATCTCTATTCTAACCAAGATCTTGTGACTAATGCATTTATTATCACTATGTGGTACTAACATTTATAGCTCATTTCCTTGCAAGCCTTTGAATGATTTTCCCTCTCTCTCAAGATAACAAAAGCACAATTCTACCTATCATTATGTCATCGTTCTACCTTGGCAAGCTATCCTACACTAACAAGAGCACAATTCTACTATGAAGATAACAAGCACAATTCTACTATCATACAATTCATTTCTATTTATACCCTATCCATGCATTACTTATTGGGCCAATGCATATTGAACATGCATTGGTACCTTTCAAGTACTCATAGTTTCCCTTTTCATATGCATGCAGTCATTGGGCACAAAATTATTTAAAATATGATATTTTGATCAATTTTCCTACTATAATGGCATTAGCACGATGCATATTATACTATCCCTTCCTTGATCTATCTAGAATTTCCTTATTTTCTTAAAAGCATCACTTCCTACAAAACCATTGTGCTTTCATTCATGTATTGCAATATTTATACATGTAAAAATTCTCTTATCCTAGCTTTTATATGCAAGCTACAACAACAGGGGTCAATCTTAAACTATGCATATAAGCTAATTCTACATAAAATTAATGCAAGACCAATTTTAATTGATTATTACATATGATTACATAAGTTTCCTAGTCCCATCATCACATTGATCTAATTATATTCTTGGGTCTATGAGAGATTATAATCACAAAATAGTAATAAATCATCCATACCACTTTCATTCAAAGGATATTAAAAGATACCCTTATCTTATATGCTGTAAGGCAGTAGAAGGACCCCTTTTTTGTAAGAAAACTTACACTTTTTTTCAAAATGTAATTAGAAAACCCTTTCATAAATGTAATCCCTTGAAATTTACTAATTAAAAAATCCTTTTCTTGATTGCATGTGATAAATTACAAGAAAGACTTGGGCCATATGATTTGATCGTGGGGTAGTTGATGGGGAGTCAATTTATGACTCCATCATGGTTAGTCTTCCATGTGAATTCAAACCTCACAAGATCACTTGATTGGCCTTGACATGCAGTTCATATTTGATTATAATACAATACTAGTTGCGAGATGATGGATTACGAGATGATATCAATTCCAAGATGATGGATTACTAGATGATGCTAGTTTGAAGATGATGAATAACCCAAAAGGGATAATTTAGGATAGAACTTGAACATTAATTTTTATTGATCTTTTGTTGGCTATGATGGATGAAAATGGGTTGAATTCATAATGGAATTTGAAGAAGAAATCAGGGCTTATGATGAGGAAGGAGGGGATCAAAACCAGGCTAGAATCTATGCTAATAGATAACTAGAATTGAGCTAGAGAAGATAGAAGTGGGCTGATTTACTAGGCTAAAATTGGGATGATCTTGATGGAAAAAAAAGGGAGGGAATGATTTGGGGTTGAAAAAATAAGGATAATAGAGAAGGAAGAGGAGATGAATCTCTCTCTCTCTCTCTCTCTCTCTCTCTCTCTCTCTCTCTCTCTCTCTCTCTCTCTCTCTCTCTCTCTCTCTCTCTAAAAAAAAAAGAAAAAAAAAAGAAGGAGAAGTAGCCATAAGGGAGGAGGAAGCCATCAGAACAGGAAGAAGAGGGACGAGCCAACTGAAAGAGGGAGGAAAGGGAGCAAGAGAGCTTGGGGAATTATAGAGAGAAGAGAGTGGAACCAAGAATCGAAGGGGGAGTTGGCATGGATCTCTTCCTTCTTGTTCCATTCAAAAAGCCTTTCTTTTCATGCACCAACTTGTTAAGGTTTAGACTCACCAATCGATGTTTGGGTGCATGTGCAGAGGGGGTCCTCAATATAAGGAGAGGAGAGTGGATCCAAGAATAGAAGGGGAAGTGAAGAGAAAGAGAGGGGGAGTTTGCATGGCCCTCTCACTTATGTTTGCCATCCCTTTTATGTTCTAAAGTTCAAAAACTTTTATTTTCATGCCTTGATTGTTTAAGGTTTTAGAGTTTTCAATTGATTTTTGGGCACATGTGCATGGTGAGACCCTCCAAAAGGTCTTATTATCTTGTTTGCTATGGTAGGAGATGCATGTGGGATTTTCTAGCACAGAGGTTTTTATTTTCTTGACAATTGACTTTGCTAAACTTCATGAGACTTTTATTTTCCAATAAGCTTCCATTTTTTGGGAGAAGGATATGTAATTGGGGGGCTTAGTAATGTGGCTCGACATCACATTCACCAACCTTGTTACAAGATTATAAATATCTTTGTATGATCATGAGGAACAACCACAAGTATTGAGCATCCAATTAGGAGTATCATTGCATTGTTATTCATATATAATGTATATATCCATTCATAGTGACCTTGCCCCCACCTTCCTACAACATTGTGAGCCCATAAATCCTTTAACTAAAATTGAAGTAGCTCTTACTGACATGGCCCCCACCTTCCTATAACATTGCGAGCCCACCACAAATCCTTGAACTAAAGTTGAAGTAGCTCCTTCTACTTCCAGTTGATCTATCCTTTCTTCTCTATTGACCCTTCTTCCTCATCACCCTCCCTATTGACACTTCTTTCTCCTAGCTACTTCTCTATTGAACCTTACCTAACTATGACATGTGAAGGTCCTTCATTTGATGCTGACTCCAAATCTCCAAAAATACCACCACCCGTTAATCAATTATCCACCCACAAATGAATTCCAATAATATATTGGGCAATGTATATAATATATTTTCTCTAAGATTACATGATGAAAAAATTTACTAGGATGATAATAAAGGGTTCAAAATAGAGTGATTGCAATCATAATTTGATCTACATGATTCTATGCCCATTTGAGCAACTTTGGATAAGTTGGTTGACCTCCTTTAGGAATCAAAATAGGTCTTATATGTTAAGATATCTCATCCATTTATTTTGATATCAATATCATTAATGTATTATATCACAATCTTTGATGGCTTTTGCAAAGTTGACTCCATTGAAACACACTAAAACAACTAATTGTTCCAAAGTCATTTCATTAAATGTGAGATAGAAGCAACTACAATGTCATAGAATTGTCAAATATTATTTGCCTTGTGGAAATGCTATATTGAACCACCAAAACATTTTAAAATTGACCCTTGATTCTACCCTTCCCACATAAAGGGGTTAGATGAAGTTTGAGATGGTAAGAATCCTAGATGTCCTCCCAATGATTGGGATCATGTTGGGGAGGCATAAGAAAGTGCCATGAAGAGAAAGAAGTGTCCATCTCAAGTTTTCAATAAATCTTTCTAATAATGTATTCAATAAAAATTTCTAATAACTTTGAAAGAACTTTAGATTTGGAATTATAAAGCCACACCATGGTTCTATAGGTACATTTGAAGAAGGTGCAATCACAAAAGCAGCGTGGCAAATGTTGGTTGAAGTGGACTAAGGGCCAAATAAAAAGCACCTAGTTCAGATGTACATCCATATTATGCACCTCCCCCTTCTAAACTAGTTATTTTGGAGGATTAAAATTGCCTAAATTATTGGAACAAAATAATTGTTTGCCCAATTCCCACAATACCTCTTTGTTGACATCATTGCAAATACTATGCAATCTAGAAGCTCAACCTCCACACTTAAGTGAACCATCTTGAGGAATTTTAAGAGAACCAACTTGATAGGTCACGTGATGTCATCACTTGAATTCTTAAGATAGATAATCTTTGAAAACACATTCACATATATACTATTTGAAAACATGAATGAAAGGGATGCCACATTGAGGCCACACTGTGTATTTGCTCTATGTATGCATACATTTGATGGAGTCCTCTTCTCCTCCTCTCCTCCTCTTTATGATTTCACTCTTCTTTCTCTTCCATATCATTCAAATAAAAAACTATGGTAGTGTGCATGAAACGTTGCGCTCTTCTCCTTGCCTCTTTACACTCCACTCCTTATCTATTGTGAGCTTATTGAGTGTAAGTGCTCTCTTGAGTGCATTTGAGCAGTGAGAGAAAGTCGTATTGCTTGAGGTGAGTATGAGGAGAGAGTAGCCTTTTGTGAGAAACTGACCACAATAAAGAATGTCTAATGTGCTAATGGATTATCTCATGACAAATCCTAGTGCTATATAAAGTATTATGTGATAGGAGTGTGAGCATTCTGTAATGTCCATAGCCCTTTAGACAAGGAAGCACAAGTGAACATGTCACACCTAATCTCTAAAGGTGCATCTTTGAGTCCTAGCATCAAGCAAAATTTTAGAAGAGGAATGTTTCAAAATCTTACTTCTAAGGCAATTTAATATAAAATAAAATATGAAAGTCATAAAGGGGAGGGGTCATTTTATTTAAGGTTTGTGAGTCAACCATTGGGAAGTGCAAGAATTGGAATAGAAAATAGAGGGACAAAGCCCATTTGAAAAACATCGATACAATACTCAAGCTTCACTAAAATAGAAAGCTAACTTATGACTCATTTAAAGTAGAGGTGAGCTGTATGGAAGTCCAAGCACAAGGTCTCTTAGTACTGCGTGAAACAATGAATGCAATGGAATTTGAAAAAATGAGGCTTCCATTTGGCTTGATAAGTTTTCTTCATTGACTTACTCCATTGCTTGAGATATTTTCATTTCTGTGAGTTTGATGTCTATTTGGATTTATCACCAATCAACAATACTAAGACAAGTAAAATGTAAGAGCTAGTAGAAATCACCAACTTGATTGAAATAACAATAAATATGTGCATTGTTAAAATTGTGATTCAATAACTAAATTATACAAAAGAAAAATAAATGTTTGCAAATGAAATGATCTAAAAGGGTGTACACATGCAAGGGCTAAGAGCTATACCTAAGATGTAGGAGAAAAGTTATTGAAGGTAGTTTCATATGTCCCCATAGATGATCAAGTATGTGTAGACTTGGGTTCCAAGCTTCTACATTAGAATCAAGAAAACTATGATTCATAAAAGTTTTAGATCAAACCATATTCATGACCTTGTGGCTTCCAATGTTTCACAAGATGCATGAATGACAAGTTACAGAGTACTATTTCACAATAATGCAAATGATAAAATTGTAAAATCTAAAGAAAATACAAGAAATACCATTTTAATGTACATTTTTTTCATGTATACACATGAAGTTGGAAAAAAATTCAGTGATAATAATCAACTTCTTAAGAATGTAAGAAACTTTACTTTATCCACCTTTCCTAGTTCAATTAGCATCATAGCCACTATGACTATATGTCTCTTTTCTAATGAGATGCTTTTGTTTGAATCATGTGTTTCATTGTTAATAAATGTCAAGAATTGTGATAGCAACATTGGCCATCCAAATCAATGAGCAGATTATGGGCATGATACGACATGGGGAAAAGGGGAATTGATGTTGACAAAACTTATTCCCTATGCATAAATGTTGTCTAGTACTCACACTTTACAAACCTTGTACTTTATAATTGCAAATTTCAAAGTTCATACATTGTGGTAAAATATTTATGATTTTAAAGTTCATATGTGGTCAAATATTTATGATTTTTCTCATCAAAGAAAACCATTATTTGGTGAAGTTATCTCTCCTAAAAGTTATCACATGTTACTTTCTCCCTAAATACATCTCATGCTTTTGTATTCTCATAAAATTAGGCACAAATTTGTCAATGATAATGACTACATAAGATAGCTATTACTATGTAGTAGGTTCTCATGTCAAGTAAAGAATGCTATCACATTATGATGGTTTCACAAACTAAATGTGATATATGATAAAGTATGGAACAAATATGACATGCCATGATGATCAAATTCCCCTTGTTGAATGTGAAAACATTTTATGTAAACATCAAACCTTGCAAGCATTATGAGACATTCAATTGCCAGTAGACAATTGGAATCATGAAACTCCCTCTTGTTGCCAAAAAACACAAACCATAGTAGTTTGATGTATGGACACTGATAAAAAGATACTCCATCACCTCTTGTCGCCAAAAAACACAACCATAGTAGTTTGACGTATGGACACTAATAAAAAGATAGTCCATCACCTCTTGTTGCCAAAAAACATGACCGTAATAGCCATAGTCTAACGTATGGGCACTAACAAAAAGATATCACCTCAATTTTCCAATGTTAGGGGCCATAAACTATTCTATGGTTTGACAAATGATCTTATGTCTCTACAATAATAAATGGATTGCATTTGAAATTTTGGAGTAATTAAAACTCATGGTGGCAAGCATGGCTTCATTATTCCTTGCACTAAGAAAATAAACAATAAACAAAGTGAACTTGACAAACATTGTTTGGTGAGAGCTTATTAGATAAATATTTAAATGTTGCAAAAAAACATATTAATTGGAAAATATCTTCATTTTTAATAAATCATAAAAATATATATCAATGAACGAAACATCTTCCATATAGTTGGTAATGTGATCTCAAATGGTAACATCTAGACATACATCATCACTAGATATGGAAACACACTCATAAAAACTCTAAATGACAACACATGGCATGTTATTCTTGGGTATGGGTGGATGCATTTGGTTATATACATGCATGCTATTTGGTGTGTGAATGCCCAAAATTAGATGTACATATGCTTACATGTACACATGCGTGTGGTGTACATGTGTGTATTTGTGTATAGAAGCATACACATGCACATGCATTGTCAATGACCTTGAAGGTTAACAAATAAGATTATGTAATCTTACACACAAAAACACATCTACATGTGTGTGCATGAGCATGCATTTGTACATGTGAATATTTTTGTAGAAAACCATGAACATGCACTTTCATTATCATTGACCTTGAATGTTAATGATAAGGTCATTTGAGGTTACTAATAATCCTAGTTTACTCTTGTAAGAAAAAAGGAGAGCCACATAGTGATCAATGAAGCAATCAAGTGGCCTAACCACAAGGGATTGGGTATTGTCTTATGATTAGTTAATTAGCATTGCATAATGTCCAATCAAGCTACATTTTGATTTTCTACATAGGAGGAAGCTATTCAAGTTAATGGATGAATATTATTTAATGAAAGCTAATGGACCTTTTGCAAAACCCAAAGAAAGCCAACAATGCAGTCACATATAATATTCCTTGACAAAGAGTGGCATGACCTTCTGTTTATTGACATAGTACCTTCAAAATAAATGGATCCGAAAAATTGTGCTTGGTAATACTTGTATACAACTTAATTTGACATGTGTTTTTAAATTGTTGTATTATTAAGTACAACAAGTATTCTTGCTATGTGCCTTGACTATTTCAAATAAGGAGGCTTGAATAGCCAACATATTAAGGAAATTTGTAGTTATTAATAAAAATTGTTGAATATTTGCCAAGTAGAAAAATTTCAAATAAAAAATGTTGCAATACATGGTAGCTACCCTATAATAACATTGAATATAATAGTGACATGATTCTCTTTCTTCTCCTCTCCTATACTCTTTTATGTAGATGGGAAATAATTTAAAGTAGTCATGTCACACACACACACACACTCTCTCTCTCTCTCTCTCTCTCTCTCTATATATATATATATATATATATATATATATATATATATATATATATATATATATATATATATATATATATACATACATACATACATACATGGATGCATACATACATACACACAAACACATAGGGGGAAGGGAGCATTATGACATGCATGCTTTTTGACTATTAATACTGATGTACATGTTAATAGTGTGGGTAGGTCATCGATTAGTTACATGGATAGTTCGTAGTTCACACAATGAAAATTGGTGAACTTAGCATTGTGATATGTATGTTCTTGGACTCACACCACTAATTCAAACATTAATATTGGGGATAGATCATCAATTTGTTGCATTGCTACATTAAAGAGATACCCATATAATTTGACAAATCATTTATCAAAGTTTTTAATTTTAGATTCTTGAATCTCAATATGCATCATGAATAGTTTTAGTGCAATACTATCTTGGGGAGATACGACCTAGTAAGTATTTAGATATCTAAATACATTATGTGAAATATACGAAACACCCATAAAACAAGTTGTAAGTTTGCTCTAGAAGAGAAAATACCTTCACATTCTATTTTCTTAAGTATGTGGGTTTGTATGTGAATGCGCTTCTTGGTAGTAGTTAATAGCTATTAAAAATATACCTATACCACATGCATGCAAGCCTTTGTATACTCTTTGTATATTAATCTAAAGTTTATCATAAAGCCTACAAGTGTAAAAAATGCTCTTTAGTTCATGGGACTTTGTGTTTATACTCACACTTAATGCTTTTTGAATGAGCGCCCATTGTTGTAGCTTGCATTTAAATATGTTATTAATTAATTGACCCCAATATCATACATTTACACTTATTTACCACCCTATGTTATATGTATGCATGCATATGCACATAAATATCAATCTTGAGTGAAATGTATGTGAAGAATCAAATTGACTAACAGTCAATCATGAAGTTAATTTTGGTATGTTTATTCCATAGGGCGCAAATCTCTCTCTCTCTCTCTCTCTCTCTCTCTCTCTCTCTCTCTCTCTCTCTCTCCCCACACACACACACACACACATGTATGTATGCATTGATGGATGGATGTATGTATATGCATATGAATTTAACCCTATTAAAAATTTTGTACACCTGAAATTTTTCATGTAAGTTTATTAATGTTATATTAAATTTCTATGAATGATAAATTTTAAGGATTTCACTAGAAAAATGTGTAAATATATTATGAATATTATATTTACTTGATTAACTAAGTGATTTGATTATTATATTTTGTGTGAATTTTCATTTATAATCTCTCATTGCATGATCATGACTTGTTGCATGTGTGAACATGTAGCATAGATTACATTGTGCTAGATGGACGATCGGAGAATTAATATGTTGGTATTTTTGTTGGGAAGATGTTTAGATTGGAGAATGAAGAAAATTATAATTTTCCAAGAATGAGCTAGATGGAGCATAACTAATTACTTTGATATTTTTGGGATGTACTATGGGTGCACTTAATGCATAAGATATCTTACATCATTGTATGTTTCGGTCCTAATACTAGGCATTATTATTTAGTTGAGCCCAAATATATTATTTAGGATTTTACATATCATGTATATTTGAGAAAAAGAGGAATAGCTCATGAAAACATCACAAAGCAGGGATGTAATATCCTAGTTTGGGCACAACATCAATAACACCAATAAAAACATGCATTGAGGAGAGTCCTCTCAAAGCATGGGAGACTGCACCCAATTTGTATTATCTCTCACTTTTTGCATTTCCTTATATTCTATTCTTGTGCACAATTTCAATTTTTTGTATTAGAGTTATCAATTTGTGGTTTATGGTCTACAATCAACAACATTTGTATCATACTAAAGTTATGATTGGTTACGTAGCATCACAAATTGTCTTTAACATCATCATTATCATCAATAATCCTCCTATATTTTGGGTTAATTGAGTTGCACATAGACATGTGTATCAATATTTTTTCTTTTTCTACAAGCTAGAGGTGAAATTCCCTTCCCAAGAAAGGACTTAACCTTCTCTCTCCTTCATCCATCAACATTATGGAGCTATCCATTCAAGAGAATGTGGGAAAATTTTAATTCATAAACCCTCAAAGCTTATCCTAAAGGCTAATTTCAAGTCTTTTCACAAAGTGTATAGGGAGAAACTAAAGACATGCTAGCATCTCAAACAACTGATATTTATCCTAACAAGAAGGGGGGTATTCGATCAACCCCCCCAAATCAATAGCAATTAACACAACCTCCTCACAACCGGTAATTATCTTCATTAGTAGATGGGAAGGATGAGGAGTCAAACTCCAATTAGTATGGAGGGTTTGTTTTTTTAAGGATGCATGACATTTTGTAAAAGGTAAAAAATATTTGTAGCTATCTAGTATAGAGATGTGCTTCAAAACAAGGAAGCTTCCTTATCCATGATACAAAAAAGGGAGAGTAGCTATTGTCTTGAGAGGATGGCTTTGAAGATATATGGGTTAGGTGTTCATTTTTAAAATTTCTAGTAGATTGATGCCCACATCCACTTCTTTCCCTTCTTAACTAGTAGTTTCATGAAGCTTTTGGAGTTTGTTAGCATCCAATTTAGCCTACAAGAAAAGATCATATATAAAACCACATTGAGTTTATTACATAGAGGTGAGTTACTGCTCTATAAATTAGGAAGGGATAGAAGAGATTTATCCTCCAATAATCAAACCCCTATGTGGTTGAAAGTATGGTTTGGGTTGATGGTTGACAAGAGGTGGGGTCCCCACAATCCAATTCTTCCCCTAACTATCTTTATTTCTATCTACTTCAAGTTATAGTCATGTTTGAGTTGTTCTTCAACCTCCCAAGATTTGCTCCCAAAATTCCATAAGTCCCACTAGGATCTTTTACCTTTTTTGAAGAGTTTATAAGCCTTTTGGAGTTCTTGGTTTGAGATGGAGTTATGAAAGAAGTTGAACCACATAGAATTTGTTGCACTGTAGGGGATGGTAAGGTTTGGGTGGGGGGAGAGTATTAGCATTTTTTAATGCTTGAATCAAGACTCCCAAATCCTTTTATTCAATGATAAGAAGTTCTTAGTTGGTGCATATAACAAAGTAATCAAATCCTCCTTTTCCCTACTTATCATCCTAGCATCCCATTTTGGCTACTAGTTTGTTAGCCCTTATTTGTATGTTTGGATCTCCAACGGCCCCCAACTTCTTGGGAGTAGTGGAGACAATGCATGAGACTTTTGGAACTTTAAAGCTATCTCCTCCATCTTCACTCCACATGAAGTTCCTATCTAGTTTCTCTAGTTGTTTTGTAATTTCTTTGGATGGCTATTAGCATGCTAAGAAGTAGATTGTAGAGGTGATGATTATTTGTTTTAATAGCAAACATCTACCAGCCATATTTAGGTGAATTCCTTTCGATCTTTCTAGTTTTTTTCGTGACCTTCTCTATCATCACCCAATCCAATTTGTTTCATGGTGACTTCAAAGCCCATGGGGATTCCAAGTGATCTAAGGACTTTGCCTACTTCTATTTCCTTTCATCCTACTTGAACTAATGAGTGATTTAATTCATGTCTTAGTAGGATTGCTAACACAACCTACTGCTTTATAAAATGTCTATAAGTAGTTTCAAAAGGCTATGTGAGAGATTGAGTCATTATTGATAGTACCATTGGTATCGTAAGCAAATTAATTAAGCACAATGTCTTTGTTGTTTGGAAGTTTGATTCTATTGATGTTTCCCCTCTATCTCAACTTGAACTAACCACCCAAGTACATCAATAGAAATAGAAAAAGGCAAATGGACTAATGGGAAACTTTATCTAATTGACCTCCTTAAAGGGAAGGGATCAATCCTCTCCCCATTTATAACTATCTTGCTGGATGCATTGCCAAATAGGGTGCTGACATACTCTTAAATCTTCTCCATAGACCCATATCATGAAGGGATTGTAAAATAAAATCCCATTAAAGGTAAGGGCAATTCATGCATGGCATGATTAAAAAAGTGGTTGTTATGAAGTGAATTGGGAGAGAAAAGGACAAGAGAGAGAAAGACTATTGAATAAGAGAAAGACTACAAGAAGAGAGAGAAGTAAGTAAGAGGTGTGAGAAACACTAGAAGAAGAGAGAGACGGAAAAGGAAAGAAGATGACATCCATGAAAGCTATGAGGAGAGAGATAAAGTAGGGAAAAACTTGTACTATGTCAAAACTAGTTACCTACACCCTACGTATCCTAGTTCCCATCCCTTACATTCCATGCCCACTTAAAAGAAGTTTTTGTCATCAAAAACCTTGTTGGAATATTTATAATGGTTGAATGTAAAGGAAATCATAGTATTGTGTTACAAGTTGCTATAAAGGAAATCACTAACATGTACTAAGTAATGGATGAAATTTAGAAGTGAAAACCAAATAGACCATGTGGATATCCATTCTAAATGAAAAAATTGAGAACTACAACACCATAACTCCAAGAAAAGACACTTGCAAGCAATAAACAACATACTATCTACTACAAATATTGTTGTAGTAAAACATAGATATCTTTTGATGGGCACATCCAAATCAAGTGTGCCATGAGTCAAAAGAAAGCTCATTGGACATACTTTTAGACCATATAGATTTTTCTAATTTGTAATCAAACAATAATTAAGATAGAGCCAAAATAGTAAGCTATGTACAAACTATCTACAATAGAACAAGAGATAAAATTACTAGTTTTCAGCCAAGTAAACTTTTGAACGATAAAGGTTTGGATCCCAATATGGATGTAGGTCTAATGAAGGTGCAAAATCCATCCCATAACCTCCTAGATCAAAAGGAATACCATCATAATAATGATCTAGAGTAGGAAAACTACCATCAAACTCATAATCTTAACCAACTGGGTAATGATAAAAAACTTTAGGTTCTTCATTTTTAGAATGTCCATATCCTTCCACAAATGGTCCATGAAGCTGTTCACTTACTAAGTGATCTTCATATAAATTTTCTTCTTCTAGATGATCCACATATGCATTGTCTTCTTCTAGATGATCCTCTTGTTGATCATCTTGGTCTTCTTGATATTCATATTGTTGGTCTTGATCTTTTTCTCATTAGCCTCTTCTTGTTCTTCCTCTTTCCCATCATAAAACCCATTGTCCACTTCAACATCATCATTACCTTTTGAAGAAACAAATAATTCAACATTGCATTTGGTTGATTCCCATGGACAAGCTATACAAGATCAATGGAATAGTCCCCCTTGTCATGGCATTATACAAAGTATACTTGTTTTCCATGGTTTATTTTTGCAAATTGAGACATATGACCATCATCATAATGCTCCCAAGAAGTGATCACATCTTCTAGAGTAAGTTGAACATTACCCTTGTAGTGATTGCACCAAGTAGCAATCAATGCAAGCCTTTCTTTTTCAATTCAGTATGCTTCAACAAAAGATTTACAACCATCTCCCCACAAACACAAAGATCCTCATGGTAGATACAAAGATGAACCAAGATGAAAGCTACATATTATTTTATCTTGGTGGAATCTTTCCCAAGAACTTTTACTAATGAATTCATATCAACATCCACAATTTCCCATGTCCTTCCCACAAAGCCTATGATCTCTTCTTAACCAATGGAGGTGTACAAAATATCATAGCTAACTGGTTAGCATCAATCTTAGCAAAAAGAGTGGAAAGCAATACCAATATATATTCTAACTGCTACTGAGATGATTGATTAAGAATGATACAAACAAATGTAATACGTCCCTACCTTGAAAAGATTTTCAAATATTAGTACCACTCTGGCAAAAATTCTTCATTAATGCCCACAACATAGCTCTAGAACCTCTAGTTTGTCCATGGTTAGTAATCCCAATAACATTCTTTTAGCTTCCACATTAGATATAAATCCTTGTAAGACACAATTATCATAAAGATTAATAAGAGCCTACATAACACCTTCTTGAACCAATTGAGAAGTATGACGTTTTAACTTATAGATAAGTACTTGCTCAATAAAACTCACAATTACCACCTCTATTGCCATTTTGAATTCATCAAAATTCATGAACTCATGTGCTAGAGTACCCAATAATATCTACCAAAGGAATATCCATCATATTAGAATCAATATCTTTAATAAGCCTCATAATACTTTGTTTCCCTGCCTATGGAGAGTTCAATTCTACAATATCCACAATTACTAAATCAACCATAACTTTTGACTGAAAGCTTGGATTGACAAAATTCTTGATTCAAATGAAAATTAACACTTCCCTCTTTGAAGAAAGCACTTAATAGTAATTTTGGATCATGGCATAAAAAGATATAATAGCCCAAATTTTACTGATTGAAACTATTTAGAACTTGCACAGCTTGGATGAATCTATAAGAGGTTTATAGATCCAACATTGGCCTTGTTTAACCCTATATATTCACTGATAGAACTAAGGGAACTTTTTAAGATATCAAAACATCGGTTTATGATCTAAGAGACATTGCCATATACATATCATAATGAGCATGTGTCTAATTGAGGGATCCCATGCCATCACAAGCATGTCATAAGCATAACCAAGTACCAAGAAATGCTCTATCATCCAAGAGCTCACAAAAGAATAATGGCTTTCCAGCTTGTTACCATCAAAAGGCACAAAACATTGCTTCTAAATTAAATCCCATAGCTCCATAATCTCAAAATCTTACCAATATTAAAGAGACTTGCTATAGGTAAAATGCTTGATATTAAAGAAGAAGAAACCCTCTGCCTTGAAGTAATTCTTGGTCGAAGGTTAGTGGTCTCTGTTATTCATACTTAATCATAGAATATTGAAGCTCAAGAGGTGAAGTATTTAGCCAAATATTGACTTGAATAAAGAGAATGAAGGATGTAAATGATTCTCAAAGACACTTGAAATCAAGAAGAACTTTGAATCACTGAAATTGATAAGGTATCTCAATGCTATCCAAAATCCACCATAGCTAGGGTTTATACAAGCCTCAAAATGGACATATTACTTGCCTTAGAGAGGAATAATGGAGTGTTTAACTTGTAGCTATGGTTTGAGTTGACATTTGACACTAGAAATGACCTCTTGATGCTCCAAATGTTGAAAAGAGGAGAAGAGTATTTGATGCTGCCCTATTTTATTCAGCAAGAAAGGCTCAATGCCTCTTCAATGGAAGAAGAGTAGCCTTCAATCTTCAGTGTATAAGCTCCAAATGTACCATAACTCTTGATAGGATGAGTGTAGAGCTCAAGTACTTGACAAAGGGCTGAAACCCTTGACAAAATGTGGAGCAAACTTTGGCTACCCCAGTTATTTTAGCAAAAGAGATTCACTAATGCTTCAATGGTAGAAGAACATTCATTATGGCTATTAAAAACTTGTCATAGCCTTGTATGAAGCTATTAGTCATTTTCCTCTTCAAATGCAAAGCAACTACCAAATGTGTAGAGTTCAAACAAACCAAGAAAATAGTGCAAATTGCATTGACTATGGAGTAGTCCACGTGTCTTCAAAATGATGCATAATGGTGGTCATTAGCTTCCATTTGACCTCAAGAATCCAAGGCAAGTGTCCATTTACAAAATAGAAGTCATAGAGCATGATAGAAGCATTCCTTCTCATGGATATGGTAGAAGTCATAGAGCATGGTAGAAGCATTCCTTCTCATGGATATGGTGAAGAAAAGTGGAAAACTCTTTTGTTAAAAGTAGTAAGAACTTGGCTTTCCCTAAAGTCTATAACCCTATTTGACCTCAAGATACATTAAAAATGATAGGAATTTAACTATGACCTACTACCTTTAGGTTTCAATTCTGAATATTTTTGTCATAACTTTTTTTGCATAAGCTCGTAGAGGGCACTCTCCCCTCCATTTTGAACCATCCGTTAAAGAAATTAATGCATACTCTAACTCATCTTTACATTTATTATCATCCCATATGAACCTGATTTGATTACCCAAAAGCAAGAGGAACACCATTTTTCCACTTAAAACACACATTTCAAGTTGAGGTTTCAAAAATTAATAATTCACATGCATGGATATGAGTTCTACATTTTACCCTTCACCGCCCTCAAACACATCACAACCAAGATTTAAACAAATTTTCATCGCATATGAATAAGATTTGCATCATAAAATGTCAAAAAGGATCCAAATTTCTTAAAAAAGAGGCTTGCCACCATTTTTTGGGTTTTGGGTCTCCAAAGTTGATTTTATGGATGATTGGTGGTCTCCAAATAGTGATAGTTATCACTCATTAGCATTGCATGGTCCCACATCAATCCGATTCAAGCTGGACAGAGGATCTCTATCCTGATCTTTCCAAATAGTTCCTGTAAGGACAAGTCATTGGAGGAGAGAGAGGGAGGAGAGAGAAAAACTAAAATTGCATCTTTCTGTTCAAGCCATCAATCGCGGAGCCGAGACGGGTGATATGAAGCAAAAAATTTGAGGAAGAGCCTGATCAGATTAGATTGTCTTCTTAAGCTTCATGACCCCCCTCTCAATTCTTTACATTGACTGTTGCATGTGCCTTCTCCTCTTTTTTTGTTGAGAACACCCCCTGCCCTGTTGCATGAAAATTTGGGATTGGGGGAGGCCTCTATGGTCACACATCTTCCCCATAAAGTCCTTTTACATTATTCTTTGGTCTTTTTGGATCCTCTTTTGCCCAACCTTTGGCAATTCCCATTTTCGGCATCTGATTTGTGATTTGAAATTTTTTGCATGATCGTCTCAAAGTCTTGCACTATGTACAACTTGTTCCACTTCATTTTGACACTTGAAAAAATTATTAAATATTTGAGACTACTCCAAATTCCATCTTTAAAAGTGACTTTAAATCCCATGTTTCACAGTGGCTTAAAATTATCGAATCTACATTTGCCGCTTCCATAATGCACTGCTCATTGTAAAGATTGTAGCACCTATACTTGACTATCACAAATGATTTGGCTCAAGAAATAGAAAGATTTAGTTGAAATGTAACCAAACTAGGGTCAAAGAACCATGCTCTGATACCACTTATCATGAAGTAAAATGGGAGAGAGAAGGATAAGAGAGAGAAAGACTACTAAATGAGAGAGAAATAGTATATGAAGAGAGAGAAAGAAGGAAGAGGGGTGAGAAACACTAGAAGAAGAGAAAGAAACATAGAAAAGAAAAGAAGATGACGACCATGAAAGCTACGAGGAGAGAGATGAAGCAAGAAAAAACTTGTACTATGTCAAAATCGATATAAAATAATTAGTACATTTGCCTTTTATACATGCATCCTATGTACTCTACCTTGTGAGGTGAGAATCCTACACTCTTGCGAGAGCTAGATATTTGTGTTGTGATCACTCGAGTGCTTAACAAAGGGCTAAGTGGTAAGTGCCCTTGTTATATAAAATTCCTCTTGAGGCTTAGAAAATCTTAGTGAAACTCTTAGCTCATAAATTCCATGTGACTATGGAAGGAGTGTAATCACATATAGCCCAATTTTGTGGGGTTGAACAGTCTCATCCTAGGCAAGATGGGTTTAAGCTTCTTATGTGCCAATCAAATCCCTTTGATAGGATATGTAAGTTTTTCTTAAGTAGTGAATCTATGATCTTTACTTCTTGTAGGCATATGACATTAGGGAAGATGGCATTAGATCTTAGCCATTCCCTTTGTTAAGGGTGCAAAAATCAAGGTATAGTCCTTAATAAAAATAAGGTACCATCCTTTCAAGCCCGAATAACTTTAGACTTCCTTAATCGTTGTTGCGGATACCCATTCTTGCATGTCTTTAACCTTGGCAAGATCTATCACAGTCCCTTCATTAGAGACTATAAATCCAAGATACTCAATTTGGCTCTTGAAGAATGTACAATTTTTCTTCTTGGTATAAATTTTGTGTCTTCATTATTTCAAGGATAGCTCGGAGTTATGGCTCGTGATCCTCATCTTTCTCTTTGAATAGGTCATGATATCATCAAAGAAGACAAGGACAATTTTCAAGATAGGGCTGAAAAATGTCTTGCATTAGCTTGTTCAAGGTTGTAGGTGCATTGGTTAATCCAAAAGACATAACAATAAATTCATAATGGTGGTACCTTATCTTAAATACAATTTTTAGAATGTCTTGTTCTTTGATCCTTATTTGATAATAATGTGATCTTAGATCAATTTTTGTGAAGATCTTTGCGCCTTCAAGATGGTCAAATAGTTCATCTATCCTTGGAATTAGATACTAGTTCTTGATCGTCACTTGGTTTAATCCATGATAGTTGATGCAGAGATGGAGGGTTTCACCCTTCTTCTTTTACAACAGCACCGAGTCTCCCAATGGTGAATTACTTAGCCTAATGTATCTTTGGTCCAAAGGGTACTTGATTTATTATTTCAATTCAATGGCTTCAGGAATAGACATACAATAGGTCTCTTTTCTTATTCTGGAGCAGCTCTTGGCATTAGTTTAATCTCATGACCAACTTCTCTTGGAGGAGCAAGTTTTGTTAGCTCTTCTAGAAATACATATGCATATTCCTTTAACCAAGATGGTTTTTCTTCATCTTCCTTGACTTGTTTCATCTTATTAAGTTTGATTAGTTAGATAGGCAGTCCTTTTCTTAGCCCCTTCACAATCTGAGAATCTTTTGCTAGTTAGATTTTAGGGTTTTCAGCTTCGCTCCGAGTGGTTACTAACTCTCATTTTTTATCTAGAAATGTGATTTGACCTTTCCCGCAATGAATATGAGCATCATTGGGGATTAGCCCACTCCATCCCTACCAAACACTCGTATTTTGAACTTAAATAGTAGTTTTTTGAGTAGAAATTCTAAACCCCATGTTGGAAAGATTTCCTTCCAAGTTAAATTCTACTCTAAACCCCATGTTGGAAAGATTGCCTTCCAAGTTAAATTCTACTCTTCTTAGTAGTTTTTTGAGTAGAAATTACCTCTTTTTGATTTGTTAATTCTACTAACAACTTAGATGCAAGTGTCATGTCTATTCTTTGTCTTTTTGCATACTTCAGTAAGATAAATAAGTGGGTACTTCCATAGTCAATCAAAATCTCAAAGGTTTCACCTTGAATATTGAGGGAGTTTGGATCATTGAGAATTTAAGATTTGGGCCCTTCTTGTTGAGAGTAGCATGTATTGTTGCTCTTTCCATGTCCACTTCTAAAGTTAGATATTCACCTTTGTCTATTTCTTTTTCCCTTCCCTTGAAGGTTATCCTAGCAACTTTCCTTTTGTTGTTGTAACTACTCAATTCTAGCCACGAAGATGTCATTGGCAAATTGATTGGCTTAACTTGGACAATGTCTTTTAAAGTGGCTAGGTGTCCTTGGTGTCTCCTTGTTATTGACTGCAAGTACGAAGTTTCCAACTTCACTTGCCTTGGCCTTCTTTCTTTTACCATTGTCCTTGGATTCTTTTGATCTATCCATGCAGTCCTTTATATAGAAAACCCTATCCCAAAAATATGCCACTCTTGGATGTCATTTGGAGCTCTTGGATAATGGATATTGCTCAAATTAATGCATCTTATAAATCATATGGGTTGTGCATTGCTTTAAGATGGGTATCCAATGGAGGGATCAACCCGTGACAAAACTTTGATACCTATTGGTTGATATCCATGGGTGAGACATACTTCAAAAGGGATACAAATCTAGAATAATAGGCTTCCAAGCCCAATCTAAATTGCTTCAAACTAAAGAATTTATTCATCTTTAAGGTGTGGTATGTCGACGAGAGATATTACACATGTATAGCTTCCTTCAACTTTTCCCAAGTGGTGGTTGCTTCCAAAACCCCTTTGTCCTTGCATCATTACTTCCATCAAAGTTGGGCTTCATTATCAACTTTAGCTTAGCTATCATTACCTAATTTTTAGGAGTAGTACGTGTAGTAGTGAATTAATCTTCCATAGATTCAATCCAAATTTTTGCTTCAAACTCAAACATTATTTCATTTCCCATCAAACTCAGGTGGTTTGATTTTCTTGAGAATGAATTGCTTCTCTTATGCTTCAACCAAGTAAGCATAGACATAGAAGGCATAATACCTTGGGATTATTAATATTTGTGAGATTAGATGTACATTTTGTATGCTTCAACTTTCATCTCTCTCTAACATTTTCAATAATTAAATCCACATTTTTTTAATTGTATAGTATAAGTCTAGTATGAAAGTACGTGATCTTACAAAGAATTCAATACTCTTTTATTATTAATGACTACAATAGTGCCAGCCAGATTTCTTTATCAAACTAATCAGAGATCATTGAGATCAAGCTAGGAAGGCTTTTGGGTTACAACAGTTCTAATTTTGAAACTTGGATACATCCATAATTTTGTAGGTTGGAAACTCATAAAATATGTTTAGGACTTTGTATTTTTAAGAAAGATTTAGAAAACCATCTTTACAATAATTATTGTGGTGCGAGTGCTCTAAAATGGCAATGTGCTAGGAGAAGGTAGAGCAGTTGGTCATAAAGATAATGGTTTTGGCGAATTTGTTCTCCACCTATATTGAGAATGGGATTTGGACGCAATTCTTCGAAGATAAATAGCTTGACTAGCTTAAGTTCTTCCATCCACTTGATTCTTTTGAGGTTGTTTTAAAGATAAGAAAGTTAATTGGCATTGATGAAGTAATAGACTTTGCTATGCATCCATCAACGCTTCTGATACAATTGTGAAGGGTTATACATATGCTCCAAGATTCTCATGAAGCAATTCCACCAATCAAAATCTAGGGAATGCATTGCAAAGGTAAACATTGCTTGAAATACCAAGAATTTTTGCCAATCTTCATTATTCTAAAAGAAATTTTATCAATTATAAGAGAGTGAATCATATTTGCATAAAATTTTTCCTTAAACAAGGTTGTAAATAAATATTTCTATACATTAATTCAATTTTTTCCATGATACCACCTGTGATGTGCCCCATTTGGGACATGCTCACAATGGCACAATTTAGTGGTCTATCAAGATGCTTTTCTAGGTGATGCCACTCAATAGTCTTTAGAATAACATGATATTTACTACCTAGACTCTCTCAAATCCACTTTGCAGCACAAGATCTTGGCCATTCCCTTGAGAATTGACTTGAATTTCAGATTCTAAGTAACTAAGGTTACCTATTTAGATTAACTAGCATTAGTCTTCAAGCATCTACCTGTGCTAGATTTCTTGAACTAAAGATAACTCATATTGCACTTGGCTCAAGGAGAGTAAGAAAGGAGGGGGAGTATAGGTATGGCGATCCCTCTATTCATAGGGAAAAGTCTCACTCTGTTCCCCTAAAATGATACAGATTCAGGGTTCTAATTAATCATATGTGATCAATGTTCCCTATACTATAACACATCGAATTGTAAAGAAGCTCTCGACTTATCGATACCACCCTACCTTAGGGTATATTCATTAGGAATATCACTCTCCCACTTCCCTCGGTTGGATAGTTTTAGTTATCTACTTATCAAACACATTTATATTGTACAAATAAAATCGGCTTCCTTAATTAGTCCCTTTAGTCACAATGTTTGTTCACGTAACTGAAGTCACAACACACAAACAACGAAAACAATCCTATGAAAAAACACTTCTTTATTTATTAGAGAATCTTATATAAGTATTCACCTTTCACTGATATGGAAGAACGATCTGAAGGCCTTTATTTTACAAGATTTTCACCCCTAACTAGTACCGAGACCCTCAAGAAATCCATCCTAAGTCATGTAGGGGTTTGGACAATTCCTAGGAGCCTAAGAGTTTACTTGCTAGAGCCCTCCTACCCAAGGATCTCCTATGAAGGGACCTCTTGCCATCGGGGTCAATTTGAATTCTTGGAGGCAGCAAAAACCAATCCCCCTAGTAAAGGGATCCGCAGCTACCCTTGGGGGAGATCTAGCATGCTTTCCTTTTTATCCTATTGTAAATTTGGTACATTAGGACTTTTAACCCCAATTCAATCAAACTTTTTGAGTGCATCAAGTAAACTTGTATGTACCATTTGCAAGCACAAGCGATTCTTCTCCAAGTAAATTTTCTACACAATAGGGAGGCAATTAGAGTAAGGTTTTAAGCAAGCAGCAATTCTTTTTAACTTGCTCTCATGCCCTTCTTGGATTTCTCCTAGTTGTCCTATGGATTTTACTAAGTTTCCTTTGAAATCACAATTCCAATTTGTCTTCTTCATTGGATTGTTCCTTGTTTTTTTTTTAAAAAATTTCCAATATGTTTTGGCCTTGCTTGCAACCTTCCTCAACCTAACCTTTGTTAAAGGTTGGTCGATTGACCTTATTACGAGTCTTAACTATTTCTCTAGATTTCTATAATTTGGAATATGGTTGAAATTTATCTTAACACTAGTCTTATAATAAAAAAGTCACTTTTATGGCAATTCAAACTCTCTACAAAAAAATTTCAATTTCTCATCAATGAGAAAGATTAAGAAGAAACGGTTTTAGAAAAATGTGATCACTACAAGATAGTAGTTGAAAAAAGTTAGAAAGGATCAAAAAAGCTAGGAAGTGTGTAATTTTATGTTCATCTTTAAGACCATTTTTGTAAAATATCAAAAACTTTTAGTGTTTCTAATCAAAATCATCTCAAAAAAAACTTTATTAGGCTATAACTTTCATGAAAAATACTTTGATATGTATACTATGCATTCCCATTAAAAGGTCAGAAATTAGATAAAAATTGGCAACTTTTGTAAGAGCTCCAAATAGTATTGCTAAGTGTTGTTTGACCAATTTTCATATACTTTTGAGAATCTATTTTTTGTAAAAAGAAAATCTTTCCTTGATACTAATTCCAAATATTTTAGTCTACTATCTTATAATGTTTGAAAAGTCCCATCCAATTTTGATATCATATGCACATTTTATTTCAAAAATAGTGAAATAGAACTTAAGCCCCTTAAAGCGGCTTGCATCAACTTTTGTGCCAAATTACAAGACTAGTGGTAGTTTAAGGAAACTAAATTGGAACCTTGAAATCTTGATTTTTACTTTGGAAGCTACATAAGTTAATAAGGAGAGTATTTTTTCTAGGAATTTTAGGCTTCTATTTTCTTGAAGGAGAATTATATTGGCTTTACGATTGCTTCATGAACAAGGGCTTGTACTTCATTGTCATGTTGGTAAATTGAGTCGATTCAAATACCCGAGGCTTTTGATAGCTATGTACATAATTTAATAATTTCTAATGGCTATGTAATGATTTTGACTTAATTAATAATAGTGAAATTTTCTCTATTAAAGAGAGTACTTCTATTCAATGAATTTAATGATCTACTTTTAACTATCTTAAATCAATTTTATCTATATTTACATGACTTGTAAATGCCAAAAAATATATTCTTGATATAATTACTTGATTCTTAATTTGTTGTGGATTTTTCTAATTGATATTTTTAAATTAAATATTTATTTATTTTGATAGACTTTATTTATATGAAACTAAAGAAGAGTTCATTTCAATGTATTGCAATGTCATGCAATTTATCCTATCTTTTAAAAATTAAAATCTAAATTAATAGTTCCATTTTATTATATCATTCCTTTCTTGTTGAATTATTACTTTTTCTTATTTATTATGCTATAGATTCATCATCAAACATTGAAAGACCTTGTATTCATGTTCCTAATTTTCTAATAAATGAGCATTAATCTATGAAAGAATGGGTTTGTGTTGCATGCGACAGTGTGTTGTCCACGTTTACAGCTACATTCGTAACTCCATACTCCTTATTTCAGAGTATTGCCTCTTCGGGACCATTGTGAATAGGGAGTTCTCATAGGCTAGCTTCCTCAATCTTTGTCTATCTTGGAGGGATATGATTGGGAACTCCAAGTTGAGATAGAAGTCTTATGGAGATTAAGGAAATGTTCATGAGCGGAGTTTGAATTGATGATTTAGTTCTAAATTAATGATCAAGATCCTCTTCTTTGCAATTCCCATGTTCTCTTCTCTTGCTACTCTCACTCTTCCTCTTCTCTCTTCCTTCTTCTCCTACTCTATTCTCTCAATTATGCTTCTAGATTTCCTCTTCCCCCCTTTTTCTCTTCCTCCCTAACTCCTCCTTCTTCTCTTCTTGTTTTCCTATCGCCCTTCCTTATTCTTCTCTTCCTTTCACTCTTACTATTTTCTCCTACCTCTTCCTTGTTCTTCTTTTCCTCTCACTCCTATCTTCTTCTTCTTCTTCTTCGTGTGTGTGTGTGTGTGTGTGTGTGTGTGTGTGTGTGTGTGTGTGTGTGTGTGTGTGTGTGTGTGTGTGTGTGTGTGTGTGTGTGTGTGTGTGTGTGTGTGTGTGTGTGTGTGTGTGTGTGTGTGTGTGTGTGTGTGTGTGTGTGTGTGTGTGTGTGTGTGTGTGTGTGTGTGTGTGTGTGTGTGTGTGTGTGTGTGTGGCAATTGGCATGCAAAGTAAAAAGAACTAGCCTTTGCCTAAGCCTTTGGCTAAGGCTTTATAGCCTAAGGTAAGGCTATTATTATTATCAAATGGTAACTCTTCTTCTTCATCATCATTACTCATGCGTCGATGTTCTTAATGCCGTTTGAAATGAATTTAGCCTAGGTTGAATTAAAATGACAAGAAAATCAAGAAACAACAATTGAAATAATTAGCTATAGCCATGCCATAGTTGAATATCTATTAAGACTACAAAACATTGAAGCCATAGCTAAATTGAATCAAAGGTACAATGAGAATCATGGATGAGAGGCTGCTGCCTCGCTACTGCAAGCAATCCACCTCTTGCTATGGCAGGAATTGAGTATTCACCCTCAAAGTTGGTGGGGAAGGCAATCCACCTCTTGCCATAGCAAGAGGTGGATTGCCTCGCTGCTGCAAGCAATCCACCTCTTGCTATGGCAAGAATTGAGTATTCACCCTCAAAGTTGGTGGGGAAGGCAAGAACCCTTAAGCTACAAGAAAATGGAGAAGTTTACAAATGTGCTAAAATATCCTTACAATGATACACTATTGCCTTTTATACTCCAATCCCAATTAAGCTAATTCCCCTAAACAAAAGGGTACAAAATTTGTTTTATTACAATCCATCCCTACCCAAAAATTTTATTCTCAAAAAACTTGAATAGGAAAAAGGTAAGTGAATGATAGAAATGAATAGGGAAAAATCCAATGTTGAAGTAACCTTGTAGAAGCATCATCAAAATGTCAAATAGTGAAATTTTGAAATTTTGTCTTGAATAGGTTAGCTGTAGAAAATGGTCGATAGCTTTGGATAGACATATCGGATTATCACATATGAGGTACAAAAATGAAGTATACTTTAGTAGGTAACCATCCATGTCTTCAAAATGCAAAGTTGACATCAATAGGCCAATTATTTTGAATGCAAAAAATTTATACAACAAGCTTTCTAGTGTTCAGTGAGCTAGTATCCTCTTGAAGAAGCCATGGAAATTATTCCAAATATGAAGCATGCTACCAAGAAGACTCCTCCATAGGAAAACCCTTCCATTTAATAAGATATTTCATGATAATATGGTTCCTTAGAACCTTCTCCTGCTTTCCAACAATCCTCTTGGAGTTATAGATGATTAACCTATCCTCATCAAGGGGAGGTAGCTCTTCAAGAACTTGAATATCAAAAACCAATATACTATTTGAGTTGAGAGACATGAAAAACATTGTGTATACATGTGGTTGAAGGCAAATCAAGTTGGTAGCCAAGGTCTCCAACTTGTCTTGCAATTTGATATGGACCATAGTAACGTGATGAGCAACCTTATTATGTCAACTTTAAGAGAAGCACAATGAGATTTAGGTGCCTTCAAGAATACACGTTCTCCCTCTTCAAAATCCGCATGCCTTCATTTACCATCAACATAAGATCTCATAGTCTTTTATGCCTTTCTAATATTTTCCTTGTATTTATTCATTAAGGCCTTCATCATTTCTAATTCTTCTCAAGTGAGAGGATTTACTTTATCATGAGACAATGCTGAAGGTACTTGGACCTTGTAGCCATATAATGCCTCAAATGGTGGCATGCCTATACTTAGGGGGTACGTATTGTTGTAACAAAACTTTGCAAGTTGAATCCAATGATCCCATGCATTTTGTGTGTCATGGCAAAAGTGTGTCAAATAGACTTCTAGCCACTTACTGACTCTTTCAGTTTGACCATCCGTTGTGGGTGATAAGTTGTGCTTGGAGTTAATTTTGTTCCCATGGAAGAAAAAAGGATTTTCCAAAAATTCCCCATGAATTTTGTATCTCTATTAGAAAAATATTCATAGGTAAACCATGAAGTCTAAAAATTCATTCCATGAATATTGCCATTTTTTGGGATGAATACTAGACTTTGGTGGATATAAAATGGGTTGATTTGATAAGATGATCAACTACAAAAAAAATATTGTTCCAAACCTGCTTAGTGGTAGGTAATCCTATAATAAAGTCCCTGCTGATATCAATCAATTTACCAGGTGGAATGGATAATTGCTAAAGCATACCATTAGGCAACAAATTGGAATCTTTACTCTATTGACATGGTAAACACTGCATCACATATTCTTTGACATATTTTCAAAGTCCTTTTCAATAAAATAATTTATGGATCTTATCAAATGTTAGAAATAAACCAATATGCCCTACCAAAGGAGAAGAATGTATCTCCTATAAGATCCTTTGCTTAAAAGATACTCTACCTTTTAGCCAAAAAAGTCCACTCTACCACATGAAATTTAGAACTCAGATTCATTGCTTTGATGTAAACTCTTCATGATGTTGGTTGTGTGCTCATCTAAGAAGTATTCTTCCTAAATGTCTTGGATCCAATCTTTATAAAGAGCAGAAATAGTAGAAATGGAGCATCCCCACATCCTAAATAATGCATTTGCCACTACATTATCCTTACCGACCATATAAGAGATCTCAAAGTCATAGCCTTGTAATATAGCTAACTACCTTCTTTGCTAAAGTGATAGATTAGGCTGTGAAAGAGAAATAAAGAGAGAGTGTGTGAGTACGTGGGAGTGAGAAAGAAATGAGCACCTGTCCAATCTTACCCAAATTGATCTCTACACACTAGAATAGGTGTTGAAATAAGCAGACCTTTTAGCTCATCGAAGATCTTCATGGCTGTAACACCCCAAAAGAAAGCTTATTCCTTCAATCTATCAATGATGAGAAGAGCTGCTACATGGACATAATTCTTGATGAATTTTTTACAGAAAGAGGATAGTCCTAGAAATCCTTTCAATGAAGTAGATGTTTGTGGTATCCCCTCCTCTGCATGGGTGACATCCAATAGGGTTTCTAGGAAGGCGCATTGTTGGGTGTGGAAGCTCACTCAGGCAGCCTTCACTCTGCTTTTGGCAAGTATCTTTTATTTTTCGGCTTGAGCAAGGCGACATGCCAAGGCTTTGACCCTTTTTTTGTTCTGATTGGCCCGTTCTTCTACCCTCTTGTTCATGTCTTCAAGGCTTTCCCCCTACCTATAGGCTAGCATTCTAGCCTTCATTCTTGGTCTTCCATTTCTACCCTTAGCTTTTGCTACTCTTCCTATGACAAGGTATCCTTTTGGGTTAGTCTCTCCACCTCTGTTTCATACCTGCGAGCTCTTTCCTCCCTCAGCTCCTCCAGCTCTTCTGTGGCTTTAGTGAGTTTCCCCATTTGAGCTTGCAAACCTTCATAGAGTGCCACAATCTCTTCTTTGTGCTGTCGAAGGCATCGTGTGGCCTCAGTTACTCTATTCAAGCACACCTGCCATTCAGCTTTTGTCTCTTCCTTAGCTTGTAGCTACTCTTTTAGCTCATTGACTTCCCTTTGGGCCATGGCCATTTGGCGTGTTCTCTCCAGCTGAAATGCCACCATGGCCTCTTTTTAAGCTTCAAGCTCTGCTATCGTGGTTCTCTTTTCCTCCTTGGATCTCTCTAGTTGAGAGAGGAGCTCTTTGACGTACTCATCATATTATTCAAGTGGCCTCTCTGTTGCAAGGACAGAGGTTGTAGAGCATGCCACCTTTTGCTTCTTAGGGTCTCCCCTCGACTCGGTGTCTGCCGCAACCGGTCTTTTGGTCCCTTGAGAGCTGCATTTTAGGACCCCCTTTTAAGCCAATCTAGAAGTGGTTTGAGTCTGTTTTAAAGCGAAAACATGGCCAGGATGAGTCACAGAGCCAATTTACATGAAAAATCAAACGGTGGCGGATGGCTAAGTTGGAGTTTACGTACATGCATTTCGACATCACAAATCCAATGCAAGTCTCGATTCGTCAATTGGAGGTCGTTTGATCCCCCATTTAATCCTCGCAAGGGTTGGCGTTATGAAGTAGCTACTGGAGAGATCCGAATGCCGAAAAGTGCGCGAGGAAGGCCAAGATGATGGAGTTCAATGGCACAAGACGCATGTGTCCAGACGGATTTCAATTTGGAGTTGATTTGGCCCCTCAAAACTAAAAAAGCCACTTGCATATAGTGTGAACAGGAAAATAGAAACTAGTTATTTTGAAGCTTTAAGTTTAAAGATTAATTAGTAAGGCTAATCCCCAAAATGAAACGACGTGGAGGGGGGGGGTTTCACGCGACCATTTTTGGCCTAAAATATTCGATTTTGCAGCCACCTAAGATGGAGGAAGTGGAGAAGGCCTTGAGATGCATCCAGCCTTCTCTCTCCATCACCAAAATTAGATCAAGAATTGATGTACTGTACAAAGAGAATGAAAAAAATATTTCTCTCTCCTCCCTCCTCTCTCCTCTCTCCTCTTAATACTTATTCATACGGTTGAAATCAAGAGAGAAAGGGGGTGGGGTTTGATGATAAATTTGGACAAAATGATGCTAATGGAGTGGGAGGGGTTGTATATTGGAGCACGGGAGTGCGTCAGTGGCAAGAGGAAAGCATCAGTGGCCTCAAGAGCATGGGTTACGGCCCAAAACCATGGGTTTCTATGCATAGGTATGCGTTCTCTTTGGTTTTATGAAAAAATGCTTAAGTGTGATGCTTGAAATGTTTATTCGTGGTTCTTAGTGCTTCATATTCTCTGAAATCGTAATGGAAATCATAAATTTTAATAAGATATGAATTTCCCACAACACAACAAAACCCGCAAATTGGGGTTTTCATGGAAAAATGATGAAATTTGGGGTTTTGTTGGGTCTTGTGAGTTTGCATTAAAAAAGAATTGGTATGGAAGTGGGGCTGAGTGAGTTTGATCAAGAGAAACTGGAAATTCTAAATTTCTATAATTTTTTGAGGAAATAAATAGTGAAAACTATCAAAAAATGGGAAAGTTTAGGTTTTTTGCGACAAATTATTTAGAAAAAAATATAATTAATGTCTGTGAATGTTTGGCAAGGTTGAGACATGAGGTATAGCCTCAACTCATCCTTGGTTTTTGTGTTTTAGTGTGCTTTTATTGCTTTATACATTGAAAATGACAAAGAATAAAACCCTACACCTATGCAACAATGCAACACATAAGCGGTAGGGGGAAAAGAGGGGTTGTGGAAGCATTTGTGTTGAAAATGAAGTAAATTTTGATCTTTTGGTTGTGCACGTCATATAGGATGATAAAAATTTAAGTTTTAAGAGGCTAGTAGCACAAGGTAACTCGGTACTAGTCTTTAGCAACGTAGTAACAATGAGTACATTGAAAATCATTGAAGGGCTAATTTTTACACTCCACTTTGCTGATTTGTTTTAGAATAAAATGGTTGTGCACAATAGGCATATACATTTACATTTTGCATGCCACA
Source organism: Lygodium microphyllum (assembly GCF_053477565.2). Taxonomy (NCBI): domain Eukaryota; kingdom Viridiplantae; phylum Streptophyta; class Polypodiopsida; order Schizaeales; family Lygodiaceae; genus Lygodium; species Lygodium microphyllum. The sequence goes on from NC_141145.1 coordinate 135,705,456, forward strand.
TGGTATAAATCATGGATGCATAGTACCTGTATGCTAAACATTGACCAATGCTGAGAGTGTGAGGAAGTCCTTGCAGTAGGTTAGACAAGCAGTTCCTTGGGACAAGTTCAGTGAGGAAATATCAACTCCTGGATCATTCAATATACAAAAGAATGGAGCTTGTACGTTTGTTCTTTATGTTGGAGCAGTGCATCAAGGGGCCAATCCTCGAGATGTAGAAGAGCTATAGTGGGGCGACGATGTTTCAACCGAGAGGTTGCCTCCTATGTATGTGATATAAGGTATTATACCTATATGTTATGGGATCTCCATCGAAGGAGTAGGGGAAGGCAAATGTTGGACTATGTCCTATTCCAAACACAAAATCAATATTAGAGTTTAGTGTAGTGTGAGCCTTAGATGCTCCTAGCCGCGAGGCCGTGCATGGTGTCTTGTGTGTCTTCGAGGTCCGGCTAGTGCTAGAGAGCCAGTGTCAGGCCCATTTTGGGTCCCGACAAGTGGTGCATTTTCCGAGAGCTACCTATAAGTGGTGGTCTCCGAATCTAGGTCGTGAAGGGACCTATGTTTATTATGTCCATTAGGAATATGCTAAGCAGTTCATAAAATGGGGTTTATTGAAGGATGGAAAAACTTGGCTTTCCCTATACAAAACTTACTGATGGACTTAGTTAGTTATGTAGAGCATGAGTCCTCTACAGAAGATAATTTAGGTGATGAGAAAGTAACCAATTAGTGGTTACCCCATCCTCTAATGCGATGCCATGGGCCGAGGTTCACCTTGGTGTGGTCTCTACCCAAGAGAAATCATGTATAACCATCCATCAACCTAGAGGGCATGGAACAAGTATGTTGGAAGCTATGGCAGTCATGGCATTAACAAGTGATTATGCTAAAGTTGTAGTGCCATGGGAAAAACTCGACATACAGTGGAGTGCAATTATGGATGAAACATACCATGTGATAGGGGCATCGTGCAAAATTTTAGGTATCACAAGGATGTTAAAAGCCCTAGATGTAAAGGGAAAACCATTGCTTAAAAGGCATGGTCCCTAGGTCCTAACTGCTAAGGACAAGTTTTCTTTTGATGAGGGGTAGAAGCTCCTAGATAAAGCCATCATGGAAACCACCTAGGAATGGGCAAGATATGGAAGATCCTCTAAGAAAGGATTGAAATGACATGCCAAGAGCTATAGGCCTCCCTAGACCACTTTATGAGTTAGCAGAAAGGGATGCTAAGAATAGTATTAACCTTCCTACACTAGTAGAGGTGGAAACATAAGAGGTTAGAGACACTAAAAGGCTAGAACTAGGTCATGACAAATATGAAGATTTTAATGACCCAATGTTGATCCCAAAGGAGGGGACTAAATGCCCTCCTCCTTATAGGGATCTCTCAGTGTTTCATGGGCTAGTAAATGAGGACCCGATGTTGCACTTAAAAGAATATAGCCTAACTTGCCTTGCAAGTGGGTATGATGATATACATCAGATGCTTGTATTCTCAAGTACCCTGAAGGGAGAAGCTAGAAAATGGTATTAGAGCCTCCCAAGAAGGCCAATTAAATCATTCGAGGAGCTGTACGATAAATTTTTAGATGAATAAGAAAAAAAGGTGCCTATAACCCAGGTCTTAGGGCTGCTTATGTAGATAAGACAAGAGTCTTACCCTTCTGCTAAAGAATACGCTAGAGCCTTTGATGTCCTGAGACTTTGGCCAAGAAGAGCTACTATGTTGCCTAAGGATGTGCTATGTGAGCTCTTTATGATCGGCTTAGAGATTAATATGCAAATCCAAGTGAGGATACGAGATCCTAAGTCATTAAATGAGGCCAAGATGCATGCAATTAACTATGAGCGGTATATTCAAAGATGTTGGGAAAACTTTTGGTGTTCCCTCTGCTTCTTGCAAGTGCATCCAAATATCCAGCCTTTTCTACAAGGAGAAGATTCATTTGCTAATACCAAGACAACCTTAGTGGGATATCTTGGTGGTCAAAATCTCCAAGTATGAAGTGGCAATCCTATAAGCAGTGATAAGCTGCCTCTTGGGGATAAAAAGATTCCAAGCCAAGTAAGCCCCATTAGGGTTTTTAACACTTCCACTAGAGGTAGTTGCAATGGCAAAATTTATAGAACCATCAGGCCTATGAGTGTGGATGAGTGTCCCATCAGTGGTTCTAGTGGTGCTCCTAGTAAGGCTCTTGAGAAGCCTTTTCAATTTAGGGATGAATCATGCTTTCGAGTAGATGTTGTTCCTTTTAGTAAAAGCATGGGTCCTATGGATAAGAAGGTGTTGCAGAGTGGAAAAAGGCAAGGAAAGACATCTCGTATGAAGATGATGCAGCATGCCCAAGGTCCACCTGTGCTTGATGGGAGTCCTAAGGATGTGAGGCCATCTGGCTATAGCAATAAGTCCATTTTGAGTCCATTAGACCAATGTGGCAAAATGAGGCAGTATAAGAATATGAAAAGGAATAGGAGATGGGTTTGGAGACCCAAAATTTCTAAATGTATGGTTGGTGTGTTAGATGAAAGGCCATGAATTGCATGTGGACATGCTTTGATGGATTCCCAAGAGGATGTGACTAAAGGCCATAATGCAACATTTGACAATAGGGACCGCTGCCCTGAGATGCATTTATGTTATGGGTCTAGGCTTGAAGCTCTATCTAATTTGGATCATATCATTGACATATGTAAGGGTCCAATAGAGAAGAGTTGAATGATCATAAATCCATGATGCTCCCTGGAAGGGGAGTTATAGGAAAGTTGGGACAAGTGATCCATTTGAATGACAACCAAGAAGATGAGATATATCAACCTCATGATGTCATTCATTCAGCTCATAGTACCCAAGAAGGGATGGCCCTTATTGATCAAATATCAATGGAAAGGCTTGGGCTAATGGATCTACAAAAGCCCAAGAGCATGTTTTAGCTTACTCGCGTGAGTAGCATGAGGCTAGTCCTCATATTTTATGTTATCTTTGGTATCTTGGTTAGTTTGGTAAGATGCAATATGTATGCTAAAATGACCATCCATTAGATACTGTCAAATGAGCTATTTTCGTGTTATGTCTGTTTGGTGCAAGTGAGTTTAATGGTTTTCTGTTTCAGTGATTGCATCACATAGGTTGACAAAGTCATTGGAGGGAGCCTTTGCTGGGGAGGAGCTTCTTGTGGCCATTTCAGTTGGTTTTGTCCCCTTTCTGAGTTTTCCCTTAAGTAGATAATGATATATGTGTATGAAAGGGTTACTCTCGTTTCGTTTGTTGGGGATTGGCAATCAAGGCATGAAGTCCCAATTATAGGTTAGTATAGTTGTGGGAGGTCTAAGCAGGTGTGCCTCTTGCGCCAAGGCATTGTCAGGCACTGAAAGACCTATTTTAGAAGGCAGTTCTAGTGACCCTATTCCGTTGACCTGTTAGGCGACTCTTCCAAGAGTTTCTGTTAGTGTGAGGCAATTAGAGAAGCCTGCACTTAAATATCAAGAGAAGAGAAAGCTTTGAATCTATCTAAAAATAAATATATATAGAGGTGTGCAAAAAGGGGTTTTAACCCCTATAAAGATAGAAAATGAAGAAAATGAACTCAAGAAAAATCATTGAGCCATTGTTCATTGCCTTGCGAAGGCCTAGTAGGTTCCTGGGGAGGGTGAATCAAGACCTGGGGCCGATGCCTTGTCTTCTTAGGGGTGGCATCTAGCGGAAAAGCAAAGAAAACTAAGGAAGGTTGGAGCAAAAATAAAAGTGAGCATTAGCAAAGGATTAAGTGTTTCCTCATGAGGGCTTGGTAGGCTCTTGGGTACCGAGACAGGACCTGAGGCCGATGCCCTGTTCTCCTTGGATCACTATGCTCAGCTCCCTACTTTTTACATGCTCAAGTATGGAAAATAAAGGCCTAAAAGGAGAATGTGCTAAAAGACAATATTTCTTGATCAAGCTATAGGAGTCCTCGCCTAGTAGGAGCTCTTGGTAGAGTTGTCCTCAGTTAGGCAAGTAATTCAGACCACCACTTAGGACAACCTCTTTGATAGTTCTTTTTAGCTTGGCTGTGTTGGAGCAATCGGTTAGTGACTAGTTTTGGGATCTCTATCAAATTATGCTCAACCTACTCCTCGTGGATTTCATGCCTTGGTTTTGGCAAGGGGTAGGGTGAGAGCTGTGATATGTTTTGTCTAGTATTTTCTATATCAACTTGATATTCTTTGTGGTTTGTGGTTATGTTGATGTGCAGATTTTTTCTTGGGATTCGACAGGCTAAGTCATCCTATCCCATGGTTTCCAATGAGAGCTGCATTTTTAGAACCCCCTTTTAAGCCAATCTAGAAGCGGTTCAAGTCCGTTTTAAAGTGAAAATATGGCCGGGACGAGTCAAAGATCCAATTTTTATGAAAAATCAAACGGTGGCGGATGGCTGAGCTAGAGTTTTCCTAGATGCATTTCGACGTCAAGAATCCAACACATCTCGGTTCGTCGATCCGAGGTCGTGATCCAAGGTCGTTTGACCCCCATTTAATCCCCGCAAGGGTTGGCATTATGAAGCAACTACTGGATCCGGATGCTAAAAAGTGCGCAAGGAAGGCCAAAATGATGGAGTTCGATGGCATGAAGACGCTTGTCCTGACGGATTCCAATTCGGAGTTGATTTGGCCCCTCAAAACTAGAAAATTCACTTGCATATAGTGTGAACATGAAAATAAGAACTAGTTATTTTGAAGTTTTAAGGTTAAATATTAATTAGTAAGACTAATCTCCAAAATGAAACGATATGGGGGGGGCACATTTTCGCATGGCCATTTTTGGCCTAAAATATTCGATTTCTGCAACCGCCTGAGATGGAGGAAGTAGAGAAGGCCTTGAGATGCATCCAACATTTGCTCTCCATTGCCAAAATCAAATCAAGAATTGATGTACTGTACAAAGAGAATGAAAAACAATCTCTCTCTTGTCCCTCCTCTCTCCTCTTAATGCTTGTTCATGCGGTTGAATTCAAGAGAGAAAGGGGGTGGGGTTTGATGACAAATTTGGACGGAATGATGATGATGGAGCAAGAGGGGTCGTAGATCGAAGCACAAGAGTACATCAATGGCAAGAGGAAAGCGTCAGCAGCCTCATGAACACGACTTACGGCCCAAAACCATGGGTTTCTTGCGTAGGTATGCATTCTCTTTGGTTTTATGAAAAAATACAAGTATGATGTTTGATCATGTTTATTCTTGGTTCTTGCTACTGCATATTCTCTAAAATTGTAATGGAAATCAAACATTTTAATAACATATGAATTTTCCACAACACAAGAAAACTCGCAAATTAGGGTTTTCATGGAAAAATGATGAAATTTGGAGTTTTGTTGGGTGTTGTGAGTTTGCATTAAACAAAATTGGTATGGAAGTGGGGCTGAGTGAGTTTGATCAAGAGAAACTAAAAATTCTGAATTTCTATAATTTTTTGAGCAAATAAATAGTGAAAAATGGGGAAATTTTGGTTTTTTGCGACAAATAATTAAGAAAATATATGATTAATGTATGTGAATGTTTGGCAAGGTTGACACATGAGGTATAGCCTCAGCTCATCCTTGTTTTTTGTGTTTTAGTGTGTTTTTATTGCTTTACACATTGAAAATGACAATGAATAAAACCTTACACCTATGCAACGATGCAAGACATAAACAATAAGGGGAAAAGAGGGTTTGTGGAAGTGTTTAAGTATTGAAAATGAAGTAAATTCTGATCTTTTGCTTATGCACATCATATAGGACAAAAAAAAATTAAGTTTTAAGAGGCTAGTAGCACGAGGTAACTTGGTGCTAGTCTCTAACAATGTAGCAACAACGAGTAGATTGAAAATCATTGAAGGGCTGATTTTTACACTTCACTTTGCTAATTTGTTTTAGAATAAAATGGTTGTGCACAATAGGTATACACTTTTGCATTTTTGCATGCCACATGGTATAAATCCTGGATGCATAGCACCCGTGTACTAAACATTGACTAACGTTGAGAGTGTGAGAAAGTCCTTGCTGTAAGTTAGACAAGCGGTTCAGTGAGGAAATATCAACTCCTGGATCATTCGATATACAAAAGAGTGGAGCTTGTACATTTGTTCTATATGTTGAAGCAGCACATAAAGGGGCCAATCCCTGAGATGTAGGAGAGTTGCAGAGTGGGGCCGCAGTGTTTCAACCGAGAGGTTGTCGCGCCTGTGTATGTGATATGAGGTATTATACCTATATGTTATGGGATCTCCATCGGAGGAGTAGGGGAAGGCAAACGTTGAACTGTGTCCCATTACAAATACAAAATTGATATTAGATTTTAGTGTAATGTGAGCCTTAGACGCTCCTAGCCATGAGGCCATGCAGGGTGTCTTGTGTGTCTTCGAGGTTTGGCTAGTACTAGAGAGCCATTGTCGGGCCCGTTTTTGGTCCCAACATCCCTACCAAGGGAGTTCCTTCTCTTGCTCCTTGGCCCATTTCCTGGACCCAAGCCATTAGGTTGTTGGCATCCACCTGGGTCATAGAACTAGGAGTGGAGATGGCAGTGGTGGTAGCAGGCGCCAGGAGGGTAGGGATGGGGGTGATTGGAGCCTCTCCATTGCCTTCTTGCACTACAGGTGGCACAAACTCAGGCATATAGGCATTTGAGCTTGGCCCTTCATTTCTGATGGGGCTTGTGGATTCTGGCTCATCGTACATGGACTATTGCTCAATGGACCTACGTGTGGCAAGGGCCATGTCTTCCTCCTCTTTTTTCCTTAGCTCCTCCTCCTCCTCTTTATGCTTTTTCTTTCTCTCCTCCTTGGCTCACCATTTGGACTCCCTATTAGTCCTTTCCAAGTCCGCCCTTTCTTGTTTCCTCCTCTCCTCCTCCTGTTGTTCGTGTGCAGTTTTCTTCTCTGTCTTCCTAGCCTCTCCCCTGCTAGTTTGCTCTTCTTGTTCCTTGCCCTCTTCTTCTTCACTCAGCATCCTTTTGTTGGATTGTGCCTCCCGTCGTTCCTAGTAGGGTGGCAATGTGCTTGGTGTTTTGTCCACCCCTTCTTCTCCTTCTTCCTACTCTTGTCCTAGGGCTTCCCAGATGATCGTGGTGAGGACCCCACCGAAACCGATGGTTACGGCCTTTGAAGAAAAAGCTTTCCTTTTAGCCTTGGTGGTGGGAGATTCTCCTCCAGTGGGTTGCCCTCTCATTGCCAAGGCTTTTGCTGAGGTCTCAATGGTCTTCCTCACAAACCCGTTGAGGTTGACCTCAACCAGTGACCTTACTGTGACACTCTCTAGCAAGGGGACGTTGATGTGGCTCATTATGGAGTTGTATCTTTGGCTAGAAAATAGCACGTGCACCATCTTGGCTTGGAGTTGGATTTTGGGATCAGGAATATCTACCAAGTTGATGCTGTCATTGGTGTGGACTTTTACCTTGTCCATCCCTAGTAAGGCATATACATCTCTTTTCAGCTTTCTTTCTACTTTGTTCACCATGCCCAATGCCTTTTCCACCAACTCCAAGGTCAATTCGATCTACACTTGGCAAGTTTCCTCCCCCTCAAACACAGTTATGGTGCCGCAGTTTCTGTGGAAAGTCCTCAAGAACTCTGCACAGTGGAAGTAGTCCACCCCTCGACTCACTGCTTCCACATATTTCTACAAATTGCATTGCTCGATGATCTGCCTTACCGCCCATTCTTCAATGGCCACATCATCTCGGTTGAAGATATGCAGGAATTTGAACTGATTGAAGGCTCGCGTTTCCACCAAAAGTCCATATTTTGCTTGTTCTCTTTCTGAAAAAGGCAATTTGCTAGCCTTTTCTTGGCCTGCCATTGTGAGTGCCTGTCATGAAGCCATATTCTCCATTAGTGGTTTTCAGAGTAATTGCAAGCAACAAGAAATGACTACATGCTTGTTGAACTGAAATACTTGCGTGCAAAAGTAGATTTTTTTCTCCCAGTAGTCTATTGATTTTAACTTTTATTGACCTTTTTCTTAATCACAAGTTGTTGCATTTTACCCTTGCAATGTGTGCTTTTCCTTTATTGTTTTCTCTATGTGTTTGGTTTGATTCACCTTACCCCTTCCCCCTTTGCAATGAAAAAATCCTTCCTAGGATGAGAGGGTTAGAGGATGAAGGGCCTTTAGTGCACAATCTTAATGTTTTACTTTCGCATGAGCCAAGCATAGAAACTCAGATTATATTCTAACCGAGCATAGCCATCCATATCAAAAGGGTGGATGCCCACATGTGTAATGTAAGTGAGGATATCAAGTAAGAAGTCACCATAGGCCATTGAGGACATCAAGTAAGAAGTCACCAAAGGCCACTCTACTAGCAACGTGCAACTCCTCCTTAGTGAGGATGCAATCTAAATGAGGGTATTCTTTAATGTGATCTTCCATGGGCCAATTACGAAGAGTAATCAACACCCTATATGAAGTTGGAGCAACATAGGTTGTGTCATGTTTAGATGCTTTGATTGTCTGTCGTTATTCAACATTGGTCATTATTTGGCATTCCTCCACCTCCCATTGCAATCATAGAGCGTACCATTTTCACAAGAAGGGGAAATTGTTGTCGGCAAGCTGTTGCAACTTCTCGATTGCCTAGTTTGTGGCCATGATTTTGCCCTTGCTATATGACATGATGAGACGTTGTTTGACTGCTTGTTCCTTGGATACCTCGGTTGCAATTAACTCCGCAATTGCTTCAGAAGCTTTAACGAATACAAATTCTGACTCCTCCCAAGAGCAAGGGAGTGTTCGCACTTCCGTCGCTATAGATTATTCCAAGAGTCCTAGATCTAGTCAATCGTAGCTTTTAGCCAAAGTCATGAAAGTAGCATCCAAGCGTCGAAGGCAAGCAACCAAGTCGTCCCCAATATTTTTAGCTAAATCCACGGCCAAGGTTAGAATTGAGCACCACTCATAAGAGGGTCTAAGCCCAGTAAGTGGTTGAGGTTTGACAACGCTAGAGAGGTCAATAGCTAATGGTTGTTGCTTGGTTTGCTCGTTGGCCTTATGCTCAATGGGCGCAGTTGTGGCTGCAGTTGGCGTATTACTTGGTGCGTTTGAGAGTTAAGGGGGGCATCACTGGGACTAGATGTGGTCGGTTTGTTAGTAACAGGTTGCGGTTTTGGCTGATATATTGGCTTATGCACTACTGAGCTAGGCTTTAGAGGCTCCATGGATTTAGCAGCTTGAGTTGCTTGTGGTTTGAGTGGTTCTGATGGGGGGATATTTTGTGATAAAGTCCATTGTGATGTGATTCCATTTCCCTTCAGGGATAGGGAGAGGCTGCAAGAGGCCAGCGGGCTTGAGTGTATTATCCTTGTTTTGTTGGGATGGAACACATTTGTTCACAAAGTCCTTGACATCCCTCCATAAGCCTTTCCAATGAAAGCTCTTGGCAATCCTGTCATATGTTTTGAAAGCACCTAAGTGACCAGCAGTGGGGCAAGAATGCATCTCTTCCATTATCTTATGCATGAAAGGGGAAGTGTGGGGGATGACAATCTTGCCATGAGACCAAATAAGGCCGTGCTTGAGTTGATATTGGGAGTTTTTAGTCATGACCCCATGCTGTAATTTTTGCAATATGTGGCCGAAGCAATCACTTGACAAGTAAGCCTCTTGAAGCTCTTCAACACAATCACTGTGCAATTTAGGAGATAGAGGATACTTTGCATGTCCACATTCGAGAAAGTGAATCAGCCACAATATTATCCTTTCCTTGAGTGTGCAAAATGTCAAAGTCATAGTTTTGTAAGGTTGCCACCCATCGCCTTTGCTTAGGAGTCAAAGTGGACTGAGTCAAGAAGTATTGAAGGACTCAGTGGTCACTTTTCACTTGGAAGCGGCAGCCATACAAATAGTGGTGCCATTTCTTGATGGCATGGAGGATGGCCAACATCTCTTGGTCATATACATTCATTTGCATCTCCTTCTCATCAAGTTTGTGGCTCTAAAATGCAATCACACCATGCTCTTACAATAATACTATACCAATACCCTGGCCAATAGCATCACAATGAATGGTAAACAGCTTAGAGAAGTCAGGGCAAACAACGATGGGGGCTGAAGTGAGTGCGTCCTTTAACTGTTTGAAGCTATGATCCGTAGTGGCATCCCAAAATAATGATTCCTTTTTTAAGCGATTAGTCAAAGGTGCTGCAATGGTGGCATAGTGCTTAATGAAGCGTTTGTAGAATGAAGAGAGACCAAGGAAGCCACGCAAAGAAGTGGTGGTGGAAGGAGTGGACTAGTCTCTAACACATTGCACCTTCTTTTGGTCAGCTTGTATGCCATTTTTTCTCACGATGTGTCCCAAGTACTCCACAGATGTCTGCATGAAGGTGCATTTGCTCTCCTTAGCAAAGAGTTGATGCTCTCTTAATATGTCAAACACCCTTCTAACATGTATCAAGTGCTCCGTGGACGATTTACTGTAAATGAGGATGTCATCAAAGAAAACAAGCACAGACTTGAATAAAAAGGGTTGTAGGACTTTGTTCATGAGGCTTTGAAATGTGGCGAGGGCATTAGTCAACCCAAAAGGCATTACTAAACAATGATAAAGTCCATGATCAGTCCTAAAGGCCGTTTTGATCTCTTCTGCCTTCCTCATACGAATCTGGTGGTAGCTAGAGCGCAAGTCAATCTTAGTGAAAAAGTATGCCCCTTTTAACTCATCCAGCAAGTCGTCAATCCGTGGGATGGGGTACTAGTTCTTCACCATGATTTTGTTCAAGTCTCTATAGTCAATGCACATGCGAAAGGAGCCATCTTTCTTCTTGACTAACAGGATAATAGGGGATGCATACGGGGGAGAACTTGGTTCAATGAAACCCATCTCTAATAACTCCTTGACTTGCTTTGCAACCTCTTTATGCTCACACTTGGAGAGTCTTGAAGGGGGACTTGTTTACTGGCTTGGAATGGGGCTCTAAGTCAAGTGGATGGCCCACTTATCTCTTAGGAGGGAGGGTTGTAGGCATTTGAAATAGATAATTGTATTTCTCGAGTAGGGCCTACAAGGCTGAATCATTAGATACCGCAGAGGACTAATCAGAGTTGTCCTTATTCAATTGCAAGACAAAGATTTGTGAGCATTTCTTAAACTCCCTTTTGAGTTGCTTTGCTGTAATGAGCTGAAAATTAGCATGATCTTGAACTCCCTCTAGGTGGATAGGATGTCCATGCATCATAAACTCCATGTAGAGATGAGAGAAGTCCATAGCAATTTTTCCCAATTATTTCAGCCAATCACAACCCAAGAAAACATCAATGGGGCCCATATCTAGGGCAATCAAATCAACCAGTGCCACATAATTTTCAACCACGCATAAGGGAACTGCAGGACATGCATGTGTGCTAATTTCTTATTCTCCATTTGCTACTTGGATCTTCAAGGGGTGGTGTAGTGCCGTAGGGGGGCATTTCAACTGATCAATGGTTGATTTATTGACAAAACTATGAGTGCTACCACTATCCACAAGGATGAAGACATGCTTTTCATTGAAACTGCCTTGAATGCGAAGGGTGCTGGGGCTTCGAGAACTCGTCTAAGCATCCAAAGAGATTGAGCAAAGGAAAGTGGTAGGTGGGGAGGGGATGTCAAATCAAGTATCCGTGATGAATCACTGCTTGGGTTAAAGGGAAAGCCATCCTTTGGGTCATAGAACTACTCGTGATCAACATCCTCCATAGGCTTAGCTTGGTCAGTGGGCAGCTCATCCTCATCATTGTGCCAATCTTCCATGACATACATGCTAGCTTTGACCTTGGTTGTCTTGTGTGGGCATTTGAAAGCATGATCCGCAGTGTACTTATCTCCACACTTAAAGCATAGGACATTTTCCTTTCGTTCCTTCTCAACATCCGAAGAAATGAACTGTTGGCCATTGGATCCATGGGAAGGTAATGTAGTGTGGATTGTTTATTTTTAGCATACTTATTCTCAACATTAGAGCCAAATGCTGTCCCAGAGGTGCCCATTTTTCTTTTAGCATGGAAGGCAGGGTAAGTGGGTACTTTGGGCTGTTATTAGGCATAGAACTGTCTCAAAAACCACCTTCATAAGGGGCTGATGGTGAAGGAATGCAAGGCTGTTCAATACCTTGCTGAAAATATTCATTCTTACAGTACTTTCTTGCACATCTCTTAGCTAATTCCATTACATCAAACAATGTGGTAGGTTTTTGGGCAATGACATTTGCCGATAGGCTCGGTTCCAACCCATAGATATACTTGTGCAATTTAGCATCATCGCTAATGCTCTTCACATACATGGTCAAGTTCATGAACTAATTTGTGTACTCACGTACAATGAGGTTACGTTGGTCAAGAGTCTTGCCAAACGTTCTTTTTCCACAAGAGACACAAAAACTTGGACCATATGCATTTTGAAGTCTTCCCAGTTAATAAACTGATGATTCTCTTGATTGATATAGTGCCACCATGTGTGGGAAAATCCTTCCAAGTGGAGAGAAGAAAAAAGTATTTTTTGATCATTAGTGCAATGGTAGATATTGAAGTAGGACTCAAACTTAGGCGTCCATTCCTCTAAGTCAGAGGGTGAGGAGGATTGCCCATTATACTTTGTGAGGATGATTTTGCCACGCAATTCATTAGGGCCATGCTGCCCATGAAACCCTTGCTGTCCATACATCCCGTGCTGGCCATACATGCCCTGCTATCCATACATCCCATGGGGTGCATTAAGCCCATGTTGTCCATTATAACCATGCTATCCATGATTGCCAGGCTATTCATTTGTACCATATTTTCCTTGATGGGGCTAATTCATATGGGGTGCATGGCAGCTCCTAGGAAAAGCGGGGGAAATTCGACCAAGGGTGGGAGAAGGCCTCAAATGGATGTTGGCTGCATGGTGGATGGGAAAATTCAACCAGGGCTCATCATGTGTAGGAGAGGGTTCACCAATCTCGTAGGTGGAAGGGAAGATTCCCTTAGCACCAAGTATGCCCTGTGGACCATGCAACGGTTCCTGATGTGGAGGACGTCTAGACTCATACCTAGAGTCATTGGCCTTCTCTTGGGATGAAGTGGTCACTAATTGAGCGACAAGGGTAGCGAGCTGCTCCAAGGTCTGTTGAGTCTTCGAGTTTGAGAGAGCCATTTGCTCGATCGCTTCATCAAACTTGGATATCATTTGGTAGTGATTGGAGACCATGTCATTATGATGTTCCATATGACGAAGCTCATGCTAATAGAGGGTGTGATTGAGAAGGGTGTACGGGTCCGTTTTAGGCATTTCCTCCTGTATGTCACCATGGTAATCCTGTGCTGAGCTTGGTTCCTCATTCATGGAGGTCCGGGAGTCTCTAATCTCCCGCTGTAGTTCCTTGTGGGCCTTCCTTTTGCCTTTCTGGCTAGCCATTTGGATGTAGTCCACAAGACCTGTTGTCAGTAAAAGGGGCGCAAGTCTTTGTAGAAAACTCCGATTGATGAGTTTTTTGACTCAAGTCGGAGGGCAAAAAGTCATTTTCGAGATGAGCTATTAATCTTTGTGACAAAAAATGATTAGAATTTTCTATAATGGATTTACTGTGCCTGTTTTGGAGCGGTCTGCACCTTGTCCATAGTGACCCTAGTGCACAAAAATGGGCATAACTTTCAAACCGTAGCTCTAATTGGGGAAGTTTTTGGTTCAAACAGGAGGAAAAAAAGCCCTCTTAAAGGTGAGCTATAGGGCTCACTTCAAGGTTCAAAATAGAATTTTGTGCAATAGGATCTTTGTGACTGTCCTGCATGACTATTGACCAAAAACACTGCCTGTCCCTTATTGCAAAAGCCTTACATGGATAGAGCCTAGTTTGAGAGGCCTGATCAACAACATCAATAGCATACTGAGCATTATCTCAAGCATCATTGCATACCCATATTCTCTCTCGTCAATGCATAAATGAATTCATTGCCATACATATCCTTTGACAGCATGCACTTCAAGTGTCATACATGGGTACCATTAGCATTGTGGGGGTGTCCAAGGGGGATCATTGCATTAGGGAAAGTGGAGCTCATGGGAAGTACCTGCATATGTATACAAGTATCGGGCTCTAGATCATCAGGAGGTGGAAAAATTTCCCTATGGGACGGGTGCACCCCTTCAAGGTCTTAAGTGGTAAGGGAGGGCCACCTCTCTTTTGTCTTACCACCTCACTTCGCATTGCCCTTTTTTCTCAGCTGGAGTATACATGGCAGACTTTATTTTAAAGCAATCAGCATGAGATGCATTGGAAATGAGACATTGGGCCTTTTCATGAGATGCAAGGAATGACAAAGGTTGGGGTAGGGGTTACCTTGGCAGTCCAATGACTCACTGGCTACTACTTACCCAATTTACAAAGGCCATTATTCATTTTGGGACTCATCCAAGACCACAAGATAAAATGGGGGTTAATGTCAACCAATACAATGAATTTCAAGAAGAGATATGATGCATGCACATGAAGAGGATTGAACTATTAAACCTATGCGATCTTGAATCTCTCCAACAAGGGATTAAGCTCAGCAAGTGGCTAAATTGAGAGATTAAGATCAGATTGGCATAGCTCTTTAATGCTTGGGAAGACCGTTGAAGCATAAATCATCATGATGTTGGATGGCTCCATCAATCAAGTCCGGTTGGTTGGGGCATTTGTGGAAGAAGACTTTAGCATTCGAATGCTCCTATTGATGAGGAAGCCTCCCATGCTTGTCCCCAAGCTTGAGTGTCAGAGAGGAAAGCTTCAAGTGAGGCTTTCATGTCTGCCCACAAAGCTCCCATGCATGCTGAACTCCATGCCTTCATTAGGGTGAGAGGGTTCATTCACAGGCTGAAGGGCTTGTGGGGGTTGAGCTCTCAGGGTTAGAGATGGCTTCAATTTGAAGAATCCATGGCTGCCCCAAACTGTCTCTAATTGTCTAACTACTATCCACCATGGGTGTTGATTCCCAGGGTCAAAATGCCAAGGGGGAAGAGAGAAGTATACTGAGTCACTGCCCAGGAGTGGTAGGGAGTGGCAAGGCAACAGGAGGAGAAGGATAGGAGGGTTGGAGGAGGGAGGTAGCTCATTGCAAAATGCACCGTATTTTATGGGTTGTTGCTTGTTGTCCCAGGTGGGCTGAAGGTGGTCACCAAGGTGTTTGCTAGGCATGGAATGATCTTGGAAAGCTTGTGGGGTGGTTGGATGTTGAGGCTGAGGGCTGGTTGTAGTAGGAAGAAAGGATTTGGGGGCAGTCCACCATGGGAGCTTGAGGGAAAAGCTTGGTGGGGAAGAGAGAGAAGTTTGGAATAAAAAGTAACTGTGGTTCTCCCCTCCTCTAAAGTACTAAACCTCCATCTTGCCCTTGGAACCCTAAAATTTGTATGAAAAGAAGTGATGACCTGCTATTTTAACCGTTTTATCTCCAAATATGTCCAAATCTCCAGCCATAGCTCCTACTTGCTCCCAAAAAGCTGAAGTTAATTGCAATCCTTCTTGCTATACTTGTACCTCTAAGCTGAGTAACTAGAGTTTTTGGGATTTGAAAAGGAAGAAAGGGGAAAAGAGAGAAAGAGAGCAAGAAGAAGAAGGAAGAAGATTAGAAGAGGAGAGAAAAAGAGAAAAGAGGAGAGAAGGAAGGAGGAAGCCATGAAAGTAGGGGATGAAGGTGAAGAGTATGATCTTGATAATAACTGGTTGCCCTAATCTGGGGCTCTTACACCTTATATACCCTAGTTAGTGTGACTGGGTGTCTAAACCCTAGTCAGTGTGTATCCTGCTTGTTACACCAAGGCTGAAAGCATATCCACTAGTAGATTGTCTATCATATGGACAACTTGCCTAATCTGCATTAGTATATCCCATGAGCTTTAAGTGCTTATCACTCTTGTAGAAGAGTCCATAGTCTATTGTAGCCTTGACATAACACATAACCCTTCTCATTGCATCCAAATGGGGTTTTCTGGGCTTCTACATGAGCCGATTGATAAGTCCAACTAAGTAGCTAAGATTAGGCTAAGTGATGGTGAGGTAGATGAGACTTCCTACCATCTTCAATGTACATAGTAACATCTAAAATTTCAACTCCAATGTTTACATCCAACTTAGTATTTAGATCCAATGGAGTATCCAAAGGTTTGCAATCTGTCATACCATATTTCTTCAGCATCTCAAGTGCATATTGTCTTTGCATTGACCAAATTACATTGGCTACATTCACAAACTTAATGCCTTAAAAAAATTCAAATATTCCAAATCCTTCATATCAAATTTGGTTTTTAGCATGGCCATAACATTTTGTATCATGGCATCATCATCTCCTATAATGATCAGGTCATCTATATAGATGACTAGTATCACATGTCTTGCATTTGTTTTCTTAATAAAGAGACTATGATTAGTCTTTCCCACTACAAATCCAAGACTTTGCAAGTAGGTACTAATCTATGCATGCTAGACTCTTGCAGAATGTTTCTGTTATAGAATCCTAGATACATGCTCGACTTTCTTATATATTTAAAATATATATGGTAAATATTTTACTAGCACAGAGAGAGAACATCTGAGAGAAAAGAAAGATATATAGAGAGAGAGATAGAGAGATTGAAAACACACCAGGGACTGGAAGATGAGCCAGTCCCCTCTCTTGTGGAGTTATATTATTGACAAGGAGAAAACTCCTCCGCTACACATAAGCAAGTTCTTACTTGTAGATCTTGGAAACAAGATCATCGTTCCTTGCATGGTATACAACTAGCTAGCACTTGCACAACTTGGAAGTTGGCACCTTTTGATCCTTCTTGAGTCTCCTTCTCTCCTACACAATATGTGTAGGGCTCTCTTCTTGGTGCTTGATTTTAGCAAAGCTTCCGTAGCACTTGCATCTTCTCTTCTCCTCTTGGAACTTGATTTCAGCAGAGCTTCCACAACACTTGATTTCAACAGGGCTTCCGTAGCACTTGCACCTTCTCTTCTCCTCTTGGATACATGCAAAGTGATGCTTCCTTTACC
Source organism: Lygodium microphyllum (assembly GCF_053477565.2). Taxonomy (NCBI): domain Eukaryota; kingdom Viridiplantae; phylum Streptophyta; class Polypodiopsida; order Schizaeales; family Lygodiaceae; genus Lygodium; species Lygodium microphyllum. The sequence goes on from NC_141145.1 coordinate 135,722,443, forward strand.
TCTCCCTTACACCAAAGGAGAGCCTACTCTTTTATAGGATTTCAAGAGCTTCTTTTCCTGGAGAGAGAGTTGAGTTGATCTTCATGCAAGATGTGGTTGTTCCACTCTGCAGCACTAATTTTGAGATATCTCTTTGTGCGTTGTTTGGATGAAAAAACGTCCAACACGAAAGCTGTAGATCTCACCGTTTTTGATAACCCACGCGGCCTATTTTTAGAGATCATTTTTCTATTGCAAGATATTTTAAAAATGAATTTTTCAAAAATACAGCTTTTTAAACTGTAGTCTTAACTTGTGGTCCATGCAACTACCTTGAGTCATAGATGAGGAGAGTTCATTAGATTTACTTGGGCCTCAACCTTAAGATTGAATTCCACACAAAAGCTTGTGTCATTTTAGACTTTAGAAAGAGAAAATCACTTCTCTCCTCACTTCCAGAGGATCACGTCTCTCGTCTTTCTTAGTGAGAGAATTCCCTCTCTCGTCTTTCTTAATGAAAGAAAATACCTTAAACCTTGACTTGTAGGGGAGAGGATGACCCCAAATGAATGCAATGCTCATTATACACAAGTAAAAATTCCCAGGTGCCCTTGGATGCACAAATAAATACATATACACAATGCTAATGCACTTCCTCTTCTTAGAACTCAATCCATCTTTATTTATATGTAACTCCTTGGTTCTTGTGTACACTCTTACACTTGCTCCAATGCAATCCCCAGAAGCATCGCAATGAACTTCAAAAGGTTTTTGAAGATCTGAAACTATGAGAACTGGTTCTTGAGTCATAAGAAACTTAATTCTTTCAAAGGCTTGTAGTTTCCTTGATCCCCAGCAAAAAGTCATTCGCTTCTTAGTAAGGTCATGTAGAGGAGATGCAACATACTCAAAACCTTGTATGAACCTCCTATAGTATGAACATAGGCCCAAGAAACTTCTAACTTCATGTACATAAGTAGGTGTAGGCCATTTAATAATGGCTTGAATCTTATTAGGATCCATTCTCACCAAATTGTGAGAAACAATATGGCCCAAGTAATGAATTTCTGAAAGGAAGAATTCACTCTTCTTAGCATTGACTTGTAGTCTATGCTTGTGAAGCTCTTGAAAAACAATAGATAGATGTTTTCTATGCTCTTCTTTAGACCGTGAAAATATTAGAATTTCATCAACAAACAAGACACCTGTGAACTTTGAGTGAGGTCTAAAAATTCTCTTCATCATTCGATTGAATGTGGTGGGTGCATTAGTCAAACCAAATGGCATGACTAGAAACTCGTATAGTCCAAATATTGTACGAAAAGATGTCTTATTCCGTATCTGGTGATAGCTGCTCTTGAGATTAATGCAACTAAAGATACTAGCCCCTTGCAACTTATCCAAGATATCATCTATCCTTGGGATAGGAAAACGATTCTTGATTGTGATCTTGTTCAAAGAGCTATAGTCTATGCACATACTGAAAGAACCGTCTTTCTTTTGAACAAGTAAGACTGGAGAGCAGTATGGAGAAGAGCTAGCTTGAACTAACCCTTTTTCCAACAATTCGTTTACTTGTGTTAGGATCTCCTCTTGCTGACTTACACTTACTCGGTAAGGCGGTTGGTTAGGTGGTGAACTGCCTGGGATAAGATCAATTGTGTGATCTTCCAGGCGCTTAGGAGGTAACTCTCCTGGGAGTGAATCACTAAAACAATCTTCATATTGTTTAACAAAATCATGTCTAGCTTGATCAATTAAAGAGAGGGGTTCTTTTAAAGTCTGAGACTTAGAACCATTAGTTGGTATTGTGTGTTCATTAGAGGCACCAAGTGCCCTTGAATTATTAGTTTCTTTTGACTCTCTTGCAAAAATCATGTACACAGAAATAGCTTTCTTCATTTGTTTAGAAATGCTAACATGATTGACCATTAGCACAGGCCAATCTCCAGCATCAGCAATGCATACTATGTTTTGACCCTTGAATTGAAATGCAAGGGTCTTCTTAACAAAATTGGGAAGAGGTCTAATCTTGTAATGTCAAGGCATGCCTAAGATAACATCACAATTATCTATGGGTGCAAGTAGAAAATATTCTTGGTTGCGGTAATCCCCAATTCTAAGATTCAACTTCCCTTGGATAGGAGTAGAATTGGTTGTAAGTCCTTCAAATGTTGAACCTAATCCAATTGGTGTTCCCAATCGATCCGGTGGAATTTGTAGCTTTTCAACAATATCTGTCGACACAAAATTATCTGCGGACCCTGGATCAAAGAGTATCAAAACTCCTTGATTGTTGAGTGTCCCCAACTCTTTAAGAGTTGTCTTTTCTTTTCATTTGAATGAGTGTTAGCTTGCACATCCGGAACAGAATTTGAGGATGGCGGAGGAGGATCTTTAACCACATTTGCTTCCTTCCTTTTGTGAGGACAATCAAGCTTCATATGCCCTAACTCACCATAAAGAAAGCGCATTCCTTCCTCTTTGTACTTTTGTATCTCAGAGGGTGAGAGATACTTGCGCTTCTTCTTGTTACCCTCTGGCTTTGAATATTGGTCATGGGTAAAGGTAGGTCTTCTTCGATTAGTCATGCCTCTTGCTCGATCATAGAGCTGCTCTTGTCTAGCTCTATAAGAACTCATCTCCAACTTTTGAGATGTACCAGGTGTATGCTAACTTTGAGCTATGATGGCAGACTCCATCATGCGAGATAAGGTTTCATGTCGATACACCTTCATGGTTCTGTGTAAATGAGGGAGTAGCCCACCTTCAAACTTCATTTTCTTCTCTTCATCTCTAATCTCCATGAAAAGAGTAACCTGGAGAAGAGTAGACCAAAACTTGTCCATATAACTAGTGACCTTTTCATGCTCTTTCTGGCCTAGCCAATCCCACTCCTTCTTGACATCATTCTCAAAATCGGGAGGCAAGAATTGAGCATAAAACTTCTTCTTGAACTTTTTCCAAGTCGTAGGTTTCCTTCCCTCCAAAATGAGAGTCAACCACCAATTGCTAGAGGTGTCTTTCAAGTGCATGCCTACATGCCTTAGCTTGGACTTTTCTAAGAAATCACCATAAGAAAAAGCAACTTCAAATTGCCTGACAAAGGCTAACGCCTTAGCAGGATCTTTGTTATCGGAGTAAGAGTCAAAATTTATGTCCTTATCCCTAGACTTGAAAGTCTTAGTCTTCTTAAGCTTGCTCCTCTTATGGCCCCTCTTTGTCCATTTGCAGATTGCACGAGACTTAGAACTAAGAGAGTAGAAACTAGAAGATGATGAGGAGGAGGAGGAACTTGAGTAATTAGGGGAGTAGCTGGTTGTTGAGGGAGATGACTCCCTCCTTATCCGACTCACTCGAGGTGAGGTCTTTTTACTCTTCTTGACCCGAGAATCTGTCTTCCTTCTAGGAAGCTTCTCAGCAATTGGATGCTTTGCATCTTCACCATCAATTGGTGCAATGGTGTTTCCTCTAGTATCACCATCTTTTGAAGGATTGGGTCCTTCATAAGTAGCTTCTTCCCTTGCCCTTAAGCTGTCAATCAATTGATGTACTTCGAGAATCTCCAATAAGCTACGATACTCTGTCAATTGAGCCTGTAATTGCTCACTTGTAGGTGCTTCATCAGTTGTCATCCTTACCTTCTTCTTGCAAGGATCGCCTTTACTTTAGGAAAAATAAAGAAACCTGCTCTCATACCACTGTTATAAGATCTGAGATACATGCTCGACTTTCTTATATGCTTAAAAGATATATGGTAAATATTTTACTAGCACAAAGAGAGAACATGTGAGAGAAAAGAAAGATGTAGAGAGATAGAGAGATAAGAGATTGACAACACACTAAGGACTGGAAGATGGGCCAATCCCCCTCTTGTGGAGTAATATTATTGACAAGGAGCAAGCTCCTCCGTTATACATAAGCCAGTTCTTACTTGTAGATCTTGGAAATAAGATCACCGTTCCTTGCACGGTATACAACGGGCTAACACTTGCACAACTTAAAAGTTGGCACCTTTTGATCCTTCTTGAGTCTCCTTCTCTCCTACACAATATGTGTAAGACTCTCCTCTTGGCGCTTGATTTCAGCAGAGCTTCCATAGCACTTGCACATTCTCTTCTCCTCTTGGAACTTGATTTCAGCAGAGCTTTTGCAGCACTTGATTTTAGCAGGGCTTCCGCAGCACTTCCACCTTCTCTTCTCCTCTTGGATACATGCAAAGTGATGCTTCCTTCACCTTTCCCTTACACCCAAGGAGAGCCTCCTCTTTTAAGGCTTTCAAGTGCTTCTTTTCCTGGAGAGAGAGTTGAGCTGATCTTCATGCAAGATGTGGTTGTTCCACTCTGCAGCACTAATTTTGAGATATCTCTTTGTGTGTTATTCCAACACAAAATTTGTAGATCTCGATATTTTCGATAACCCAGCACAACCCGTTTTTAGAGATCATTTTTCTATTGCGAGATATTTTAAAAATAGATTTTCCAAAAAATAGCTTTTTAAACTGTACTCTTAACTTGTGGTCCATGCAACCGCCTTGAGTCATAGATAAGGAGAGCTCATTGGATTGCCTTGGGTCTCAACCTTAAGATTGAATTCCACACAAAAGCTTGTGTCATTTTAGACTTTAGAAAGAGAAAATCACTTCTCTCCTCACTTCCAGATGATCACGTTTCTCATCTTTCTTAGTGAGAGAATTCCCTCTCTCGTCTTTCTTAATGAAAGAAAAGACCTTAAACCTTGACTTGTAGGGGAGAGGATGACCCCAAATGAATGCAAATGCTCATTATACACAAGTAAACATTCCCAGGCGTCCCTGGATGCACACATAAATACATATACACAATGCTAATGCACTTCCTCTTCTTAGAACTCAATCCATATTCATTTATCTGTAACTCCTTGGTTCTTATGTACACTCTTACACTTGGCAGACACTTCTTTTCCCCTTCATAACTTGTACTGCCTATACCAGATATCCATGTCACAATGCTCTGATCATCCCATTAAGTGATGCAATAGGAATACTGGTCTCTAAATGGTCTCATAGCCATGCTAGATCATCATCAACACTTAAAGAAAAGTGAGTCATTAATTTATTGACATGAATTTATTAAATAGAGAATGTGTAATAAGCAATCAATTTAGTGATAATTTCAGCCCATACAGTGTTTTTTCCATCTTATAGACATAATTTGGATACTAAGGGTGCACATACCCTTCCAGTTGATCCATAAACACCTCTTCTACCAAGTTTCCATTTAGAAATGCATTCTTAACATCCATTTTCTATAATTTCTAGCACTTTGATGTAGCAAATGCAATCACAATCCCTGATAGTTACTGTTTTGGTATCGCTCACTTTTGATGGTTCACCTCTTTCAAGGTAGGTATAACCAGCTGAGTACTTTTCTTTTTAAGATAGGCTGGATTGGCATCATGAGAGATCCTATGAGGGTTACCAATTGGTTCGGATTCTCTTTGTGATTTGCTATCCACATTTCTTATGGATGAAATAAGCTCTTCTATGCCACTCCTTGCATCAACCGTTCATTCATTTGTATCAAACCTTCATTCAAAATTTTCAAGTCCTTGAAAATCCCTTCATTCATATGTCCTAGCTTTTTGGATAATAATAATGCCATTGATTGTATGTGGCTCAAAAGACAATAGCAAGAGTTAGTATTTACATGAAGGTATACTGAAAAAAATTAGAAAAGAGGAGACATAGAGAGAGAAAGAGAGAGGGAGAGAGAGATAAGCACTTATGCAATGCCAACCAAAATGATATCTACAATAAAACAACAACAAGGGCCAGAACTAACATCATGCTATATTGAAAAGATAGTAGTAAAAAAAACCAAATAGTTTGAGTGAGAGAGAGAGATTAACACCTTTGCCTCTTGCTCCAAATAAACTCCGCAAGAAAACAACAATTAGAACCAACATAAATTCTATTGAAAACACAACATAAAAGAGAAAAAACACATAGAGAGAGGGGGGAAGAAGAGAGAGAGAGAGAGAGAGAGAGAGAGAGAGAGATTAGCACATGTGTCTCTTGCCCAAAATAACCTCTACAATAAAATAATAATAATAGTAAGAAATGACATCAAACCCTATTGAAAAAATAGCAAACAAGAGAAAATGCAAAGAGAGATGGGCACCTATGTTTTGCCTAAAGTCTGGAGCTTCACTGAGAAGAAAGTGGAGAGGTAAGTAGAACACTCAAAACCCTAAATACTCTCACCAGGGAGCTTCAATAGAGATGAAATTTCACCAGTATAGAGAAGAGAGGGAAAAAAACCAAAATTAAGAATTCTCCAAAAAGGGGGGGAATAGGAGGTGAGAGAAACTCAAATTTTGTGTACTATTCATTCTCCATTTTTTTAAATCTCCCATTACCCATTTTAAAAATAAAAAAACCAAGATTTGGAGAGAGAAGATTCACCCTCCATGGATGCCAACATCTAGCCTTTCTATTGGACAATCCAAAAGTCCCACATCTTAAACTATATTATTTTTAAGGGCCCATTTGTGACTTCATTTTTTTCCTAATGTTTACTCAAGAAGTAAGTTTCTATTGTATGGACTCCCATTGAATATTCTAGCTTTGAGAAACTTAAACAAGGCTTGATCATAGCTCCTATTTTGAAATTACCTGACTTGAGCCAAGAATTTGAAGTTGTCACTGATGCAATCTCTCTTGCATTAGGTTTTGTACTCATGCAACAAGGCCATTCAATAGTCTATCTTCTATGAAGATGAAGACTCATGAGAGGAATTACACTACCCATGATATAGAGCTACTTGTTATAACAACTCATGCTCTCAAATTAGGGAGACACTATTTTCTTGGCAACAAGTTTATCTTACTCACTAACGATAAGAGTCTCAAATGGATCTTCACTCAACCATACCTAAACATGAGGCAATGATGACAGATTGAAGTCTTGCAAGAGTATGACTTTAATATCAAGTACATGCTAGGTAAGGAGAATGTTGTTGTGCATTCCCTAAGTTGCAAAGCATTTCTCAATACCCTATCTCAAAGGAACCCTCTAAAGGCAAGATCTCTAGCAATAATGGTGTCAATTCCTAGTAACCCAATCATAGAAATAGCCAAAGAAGAAGCAATAATCCAAGGTATCAATAGATGATAAAAGAGATTCTATCCAAGGAGATAAAGCATAAGCACAAATTTAAGTATCTAAACTTCTTTGCATAGGAAGGACTTGACTACTTCAAGACAAGACTTTACATTTCTAGAAGTCAAGATCTCAAGAAGAAGATAGAAGTTTGGAAAGCCCATGATTCCCCTTTCTTAGGACATTTGGGTTGTAAAAAGACTCTCAAAGTTGTAAGAAGAAGCTTTCATTGGGAAAAGCTCAAAGGATATGTGCTTAAATATTTCACTAAATGATTGAGTTGTCAAATGAGTAAAGGTTGAGCACGTTAAGTTTCTAGGAAAGCTCCAATCACTTGACATCTTGCAAATGAAATGGAAATTTATTAGCATGGATTTTGTAGTTGGATTACCCTATGTCCAAGGAGGATACAATTCAATCCTAGTGATTGCAGATATGCTAACTAAGATAGCTCACCTTATGCTAATCAAAACCAACTACAAGGCTTAAGATATTGCAAGGATATTTGTGAAGAACATATTTAGGCTACATAGATTGCCTAATAGGATCATCAAAGTGATTCTCTTTTCATTTCTCATTTTTGGAAGAGATTATTTGAGGCCGTTAGTACCCAACTTTGTTTTAGCACCGCCTATCATCCATAAAAACTAGTGGGAAAACCAAACAAGTGAACCAAGTCACTGAGGACATACTTAGAGCTATTGGTGGAGGAAACCTAAGTAGCAGATATAATACCTACCTTTGGTGGAGCTTTCCTACAATGCATCCTATCATCGAAGTATGTAGATGACACCATTTCAAGCTTTGTATGGGTAAGAATGCCTAACCACATTGAGCTTTTCTCACCCTCCCTTAAAGGTATAAGCTTCTAAGAAGTTGTTGGAAGATATGCATGAACAAGTTAATCCTATCATAGAAGATATCCTCCTTGCCAAGGATCGGCAGAAAGCATATGTTGATCTAGAAAGACTATAACATATTATCAAGGAAGGAGATATAGTTCTTGTTCATGTCTATCCTAAGAAGTGTTCTTTATCCTTAGGGAAATTCAAGAAGCTAAGCCCAATATATTGTGGGCCATACAATATTTTCAAGTGTCTAAAACTCAATGCATACAAGTTACAACTTCCTAAACACTTGAAAATTCACAATGTATTTCATGTTAGCCTACTAAAAAATTATATATCCAAGCATGATCATGTTCTTGATGATTAACAAGTTGTAATGCTAATCCAAGAAGTCCTCGAGCTTTAATCTTCCTAACAAAATACTTGATGTAAGGAAACACATCTTAGAAGTAGAACCCTAAGACAATATCTCATCCTGTGAACATAATGCATCTTAGAACCAAAACCCTAAGACAATATCTCAATACTTGATGTAAGGAAACACATCTTAGAAGTAGAACCCTAAGACAATATCTCATCCTGTGAACATAATGCATCTTAGAACCAAAACCCTAAGACAATATCTCATCCAATAGATGGACTATCCTAAAGAGGATGCCACTTGCATGGATGAAAATATCCTATACAAGCAACATCCCCAATTTCTTTTGGGATCAAGGTCTAGAGTCCACTGAAATCTTGAAGATGATTAGAAATCTTGGAAAGATCTTCATTAGATGTAATTATCCTTACACTTGTAATAAGAACTACCTTGCAATGGCTATTTTATATTACCTTTGTAAATACTACAACACTTTGAAATTTCAATGTTGTATGTATTTAAAGTAGTGCAATAGAAGCCTAATGGCTCCTAACCCACAAGTCCTTGAATGCAACTTATTACTTAACTTTGAGATGAGGATACATTGATTTCTCTAAGGGGGAGAGGATGTAGTATCCTAGCCCCATGGGGGATTCACTAGTAGTAATAAGGAGACATCACTTGCGTGCAAGAAATATATGAAGATACCCCTTATCTACCCCCTATCTATGGAGCCTTACCTTATAAAATGTACCTTCCTTCCCTTAAATAACCCCCATCCCTTACACTCATGTGGTACCATACAATAAACCCTAGTGGACCCCCCGGGCGTGGCCCTCATCCCTCCCCACATGTGAAGGGAACTTAAGGGGAGGGGGAATCAATAAAAGTTATAAACCTTAGGAAAAAGGAAAAGGAAGAAATAAAATGCTTCCATTGGACTGGTCAACATGCTACCTTTTCACCAGCTCGACGCCACCAATCACAACAATCAATCTATGCAAATATAAACATCTCCATAATCACTCCATGTTGTTTCGATCTCCGACCACCCAAATGGCATCAGGATCATCAATGCATGAGTAATGAAGAAGAAGAGTCATTGTTTGGTAAGAATAATAGCCTTAGCTTAGGCTATAAAAACCTTAGCCAAAGGCCAGTTTTTTGACTCTGCATGATGTGAGTTGCTACATAGAGAGAGAGAGAGAAGAAGAAGAAGAAGAAGAAGAAGAATATGAGAAAAAGAAGATATGAGAGAGAGAGAGAGAGAGAGAGAGAGAAGAAGAAGAAGAAGAAGGAGAAAATGAGAAAAAGAAGATAAGGAGGAGTTAGTGAGAAATAGAAAAAGGGGAGAAGAGAAAGGGAAGCATAATTGAGGGAAGAGAGTAGGAGAAGAAGGAAGAGAGAAAAGGAAGAGCAGGAAGAGCAAGAATAGCAAGAGAAGTGAAGAGGAGAATCACAGAGAAGAGGATCGTGATCATAATTTGGAACTATCTCCGTTGATTCGAACTATCACAGAGAAGAGGATCGTGATCATAATTTGAAACTATCTCCATCGATTTGAACCCTGCTCATGAACATTCCCTTGATCTCTATAAGACTTTCATATCGACTTGAAGTTCCCAATCATATCCCTCCAAGACTCTGACAAAACTTTGAAGCTAGCATATGAGTACTCTCTATTCGAGATGCCCCCCAAGAGATGATACTCTAGAATAGAGAGTACGGGAGTTACCAATGGTCATGAACATGGACAACACATCGTTGCACGCGACACAAACCTAGATTCTTTTGTAGGCTAATACTCATTTATTACAATGATTAGGAATATATGTAAAAGGTCTTTCAATATTTGATAAAGAATCTATAGCTTAATAGATAAGAAAAAATGAAAATCCAGTAATAAAGAAATGATACAATAAAGTGAAACTATTCGTTTAAATTTTAATTTTTTAAAGGTAGGATAAATTGCATGATATCGCAATGAATTGAATGAAACTCTTCTTTAGTTGTATATAAACAAAGTACATCAAATAAATTAAATTTTAATTTATCAAGATTCATTATAAAAATCTACATTAAATTAAGAATCAAATAATTATATCAAGAATGTTTTTTTGGAATTTATAAAATATATAGATAGATAAATATTTTCTTGGCATTAAAAAATTATGTAAACATAGATGAATATTTTCCTTGGCATTTATGAGTCATTTAAATATAGAAAAAAGTGAATTAAGATAGTTAAAAGTAGATTATTAAATTTATTGAGTAGAAGTACCCTCTTTAATGGAGAAAATATCACTATTATTAATTAAATTGAAACTATTAAATTGCATACAGAGCCATTAGAAATTATTGAGTTTGTACACGCAGCTATTAGAAGTCTAGGATATTCAAATCGAATCACTTTGCTAACATGAACAAAGTCAAGTATGAAACCTAGTTTCATGAAGCAACCAAAAAGCTAATATAATTCTTCTTCGAGAAACTAGAAGCCTAAACTTCTTGGGAAAAATACTCACCTTGTTGACTTATATAGCTTCCAAAGTAAAAATCAAGATTCTAAGGTTCCAACATATTTTCCATAAATTAAGTTTCTAAGGTTCCAAAGTAAAAATCAAGATTCTAAGGTTCTAACTTAGTTTTGATAAATTAAGACAAATTTGACCATATCCTAATATATAAAAGTCTAGAGAAAATAGTCAAGTTCTATGATAAGGTCAATCATCCAACCTTCAACAAAGTTTAGGTTGAGGAAGGTTGCAAGCAAAGGTAAAGACACGTTGGAAAAATTTCAAAAAAACAAGGATTGAATGAAGAAGATAAATTAGGATCGTGATTTCAAAAGGAGCTTAGTAAAATCCAAAGGGAAACTAGGAAAAATTCAAGAAGGGAATGAGGCCAAGTTGGAAATAATTGCCGCTAGGTTAAAATCTCACTTTGATTGCCTCCCTATTGTGTAGAAAAATTACTTAGAGAAGAATTGATTGTGCTTGCAAATGGTGTATATAAGTTTACTTGATGCACTTAGGAAGTTTGATTGAATTGGTCAAAATCCTAATGCACCAAATTTACGATAGGATAAAAAGGAAAACACAATAGAGCTCCCCCAAGACTAGGTGTAGATCTCTTCACCAAGGGAGATTGGTTTTTGCCATCTTGGAGAGTTCAAACAAATCCTGATGGCAAGAGGTTACTTCATGAAGGATGCTTGGGTAGAACATGTTGGTAAAATAAAGTCCTTTGGGTCGTTCTTCCATATAGATAGAAGGTAAACACTTATATAAGATTCTCTAATAAATAAAAATGTATTTTTCCAAAGTATTGTTTTCATTTTTTGCATAGTATAGGAAACATTGACTACATAGGATCAATTAAAACCTTGACTCTATATCATTTTAGGAAAACGAAGTGATAATTTTCCCTATGGGTAGAGAGGTTAACGTACCTATATCCCCCCTTTTTTCTTACTCTCCTTAAATCAAGTGTGATACGAGTCTTGAGAAATCTAGCACAAAAAAATGCTTGAAGACAAATACTACTTAATCTGAATATGTGAGCTTAGTTACTTAGAGCTTGAAATTCAGGTTGATTCTCTTGGGAATGGCCAAGACCTTTCATTGAAAAGTGGACTTGAGATAGTCTATGTAGTAAGTCTTGTATTATTTAAAAGAGTACTGAACAACATCACCTAGAAAATCATCTCGATGGACCACTAAATCATGGTGCTGAGAAGTCCATGTGGTATGGGAGTGAAAATTGAATTAAATGCATTATAGAAAGATTTTTTACGACCTTGTTTAAGGAAAAATTTGATGCAAATATGATTCACTTACTAAAAATCGATGGAATTTATTTCAAAAAAATATTGGTAAAAATTCTTGGTATTTTGAGCAATGTCTACCTCCACGATACATTCCCTAGATTTTGATTAGTGAGATCACTTCATGAGAAACTTGGGACATATGTATAACACTTTGCCACTATATCGAGAACACTGGTGGACAGAAAGTGGAGTCTATTTCTTCATCTATGCTGATAAGCTTATTTATCTTCAAAAAAACCTAAAGAATCAAGTGGATGGAATACCTTAAGCTAGCGCTTTTCATCTTCAAAGAATCATGCCTAAATCCCATCCTCAACATAGGTGGAGAATGGATTCACCAAAAGTGTTAAATTTATGACCAAGTACTTTGCATACTCCTAGCCAAGTGCATTCCCATTTTAGGGTGCTCATGTGATAATAACTATTGTAAAGATAATTTCTAGAATCTTCTCCAAAAATACAATCTCCTAAACATATTTGATGAGTCTGCAACCTACAAAAGTTATGGATATATCTAAGTTTCACAATTGGAATTGTTGTAGCCCAAAAATCTTCCTAACTTGATGTCAATTATCTCTATTTGATTTGATAATGAGATTCGAGGCCAAGGCAAGCACAATTGGAAACTTTGTACTTGAAGTCAGCACAACAAGGAGACACCAAGGTATTTCCATTGCAACAAACCCAACCACTCCAAAAGATAATGCCCAAAGAAAGTCAATTTGTCAAGGACAATTTCATGGCTAGTATCGAGCAGTTTCAACAATGAAAGAAAAATTTGTTGGAATAACCTTGAAGGGAAGGGACAAAGGAATAGATGAAGGTGAAGATCCCACTTTAGAAGCGGACATGGAAAGAGCAATATCACATGCTACTCTCAACAGGAAGGACCTAAATTGCTAGTTCTCAATGATCCAAACTCCCGCAACCTATCAAAGTAAGGCCTTTAAGAATTTTATTGATTGTGTAAGCACCCACTCATTTATCTCAACAAAGTGTGCAAAAAGGCTAGGAATAGACATCACACCTACATCTAAGTTATTAGTAAAATTAGCAGATGGAAAAGAAGCAATTTCTACTCAATAGACTAGAAGAGTGGAATATAACTTGGGAAACAATCTTTCTAACATGGGATTCACAGTTATGAATCTAGGAGCTTATGAGTGTTTACCACGAATGAATTGTCTAATCCCCGAAATGATGCTCATATTCATTGCAAGAAATGTCAAATCACGTTCCTAGATAAAAGAGGAGAGGTAGTAGCCACTCAAGGAGAAGCTAGAGCTTCCTGAATTGTGAAGTAGCTAAGAAAATGATTGTTTATCTATCTAATAAAACTTAATAAGATTGAGCAAGGAGAGGAAGCTGGAGAAGAGCCATCTTGGTTAAATGAATATGTAGATGTGCTTTTAGAAGAGTTGACAAAACTTCCTCCACCAAAAAAAGTTGTTTAAGCTAATGCTAAGAGCTGCTATAATAGCAAAGAGACCATATTGTATGTCTATTCCAGAAGCCATTAAGTTGAAAGAAAAACTCAAGAAACTTATGGACCAATGATACATTAGGCCAAGTAATTCACCATGGGAGCCCAGGTGTTGTTCCAAAAGAAGAAGGATGAAACCTTCCATCTCTGCTACATTGACTAAACCAACTAACGATCAAGAACAAGTATCCAATTCCAAGGATAGAGAAACTACTTTACTATCTTAAAGGTGAATAGATCTTTTAAAAGATTAATCTAAGATTAGGTTATTAGTAGATAAGGATCAAAGAAGAAGACATTCCAAAAACTGCATTTAAACTCAAGATACAACCATTTCAAATTTATCGTGATATCTTTTAGATTAGCCAATGCACCTACAACGTTCAACAAGCTAATGCAAGACATATTTTGGCCCTATCTTGATGACTTTTTCCTTATCTTCTTTGATGACATCATGACCTATTTAAAGAAAGATGAGGATCATGAGACACAACTCCAAGCTATCCTTGAAACAATGAGGACACTCAAACTTTATGCCAAGAAGAAGAAATGTGCGTTCTTCAAGAGGCAGATTGAGTATCTTGGATTTATAGTCTCTGATGAAGGGATCGTAGTAGATCTTTCCAAGGTTAATGATGTGCAAGCATGGGTATCCCAATAAGGAAGTTCAAAGTTTTTTGGGCTTAATAGGATGGTATAGTAGTTTTATTAAGGACTATATATTGATTGATGCATGCTTAATTGATTTACTCAAGAAGTTTGTTGCTATTGTATGGACTCCCATTGAACAGTCTAGCTTTGAGAAGCTTAAATAAATCTTGATAATAGCTCCTATTTTGAAACTACCTTACTTAAGCCAAGAATTTGAAGTTTTCATTGGTGCAAACTTTATTGTGTTAGGTTGTGTACTCATACAATAGCTTATTTTTCTAAGAAGGTGAAGACTCATGAGAAGAATTATGATATCCATGATCTAGAGCTACTTGCTATAACTCATGCTCTCAAAGTAGGGTGACACTATTTTCTTGGCACAAAGTTCACCTTAGTCACTACCATAAGATTTTCAAATGGATCTTCACAAGACAAAATCTAAATATGAGGCAACCATGATGGATTGAAGTCTTGTAAGATTATGGGATTGAGATCAACTATAGGCTAGGTAAGGAGAATGCCATTATGGATGTCCTAAGCCACAAAGCATTTCTCAATGCCCTTATCTTAGAGAAACCCTCTAAGGCAAGATCTCTAGTAGCAATAGTTTCAATGTCTAGTGACTTGATCATAGAAATGGCCTATGTCAAAGGAGGATATACTTCAATCCTAGTGATTGTGGATATGCTAACTAAGGTGGTTCACCTTATGACAATTAAAATCGACTATAAGGCTTCAGATATTGCAAAGCTCTTTAGCTTAGCAGGTAGGAATTAGTCAGAGAGTGAGAGAGAATTAGAAAGAGTTCTCACATTGAGTGAGCTTCTGACAAAGCAGCTGCTAGATAACACGGCCGCAGAAAAAAGCACTGTAGCATTGGCAACATCACTACTGATAGGGTTGGGAGTCAACCAAGCCTCTAGGAGCCAATCAAAAATACCTGTGGTAGCAAAGTAGCTAGATGAATACCAAGCAACCGACGACCCATACAGCTTTGTGGAGTAATTTGAGTAGGTCTGTGAGTCCAACGATCTCACTGATCCTACTCAACGCTCCTAATCCTTCAGACTATGCTTAGACAACAAGGATGGGACCTGGTACATAAGTCCAGATGTTGCGGAGCGTGTCGATTTCAATGCCCTAAAAAAACTCTTCATTAAGAGATTTTTCGAACCAAGATACTCAGATAACCTACTAGTGCGGCTTATGAACGTCAAGCAGAAAGAGAGAGATGACATTTGAGATTATGTGACCCATGTAAGGAGCCTCTTCAAGAGAATTCCCCTGGGTGAGAGACCAATCGAAAAGGCGGTATCCACAGTATTCATCAACGAAATATAGGATGAGGAGCTCTACAAAGCATTGGCTGGAAACTCAAGCTATTAGAGTGGACGACCAACTCAAGCAGAGAGGCTCTAGAGGCTCGAATTGGGATGAGTCCAGTGCTAGGAATTTTGAGAGAGCCTCAATGCCAAGTGAGAGAATGGACTCAACCACTTAGGACAAAGAGAAGGGCACTGATTCAGGACAAGAGCTAGCAGAGATTAGGATGGACATAGCCAAACTACATGAGATGACGAGATGACCAATGCCCCCACACATCCAATAATGTGTGCATTGTGGCAGAAACCACTTGCCAGCTGAGTGTCAGGACCCTAGGTCATGACCTTGTGCTAATTGTGGTAGGTTCAACCATGACACCTTACCCGCAGCCTTACGGTCAACTCCACCTTGCGAATAGGCCACCGAACTTCTTTGGAAGGGGAGATTCGTTGGCTCTTCCAACAGCAAATGATGCTAAACCTATCATCCCCATGATGGAAATCAATCCTACAGGTATCCCTAGACCGCATGGACCCTACGTGACCCATCCACCAATTGACGAGCCTAGCAACGATGAGTTGTATATGTGTCATATGATGAGGAAGGAAATGCTATCCTCATGGACTATCGACCAGTACCGGTGATGGCATTGGGAAGAGGGAGAGGCGCAGGCCTAGGAGGGCAAGCCCAAGAGCCAATTGTGTGTTGGACTTGCAGTCACCCATGACATATTTCCTCGCGCTGCCCCAAGAGGGAGCAATCGAATAGAGATAAGATTGATTTAAGATGCGTTGAGTGTGGAATCACTCATCTCTTTGTACATTGTCCTAGACGAAGGCCATCCTTTAGTTTGGCAAACAAGCCATCGATTCCATTGGGGTTGTTTGGTGTTGAGACACTCGATGGGAAGGCAACACCTATTCCATTATAGGTCATGACCCACGTACAGACGAAGCAGGTTGGCATATCATTGCCAGGGCCTAGCAACCTTGATGCAACCTCATTTGGAAAGAAGAGCCGGAGGCAAATGAAGAAAAGACTAGACACTAAGGTCACCCTCAAAATTGAAAGTGCCATAACACTGCCAGTTGGAAGGAAAGTCATTGATATTGAGAAAGAAATGTCGGCTCCATGAATGGCTGAGAAGGGAAGTGCTAAGGTCGGGGAGTACCCCAATCCGAAGCGCCAACTTGAAGCCATCAAGAAGGTGAAAGAGTGGGTGAAGGAGGCCCAAGAACACTTGAAGGATGCGGAACCCATACTGGACGAGATGGATGATCTCTCAAGAATAGGCACCCCAATCTCTCTCCCACAACCAAAATCAAGGGAGGCAATGGAACCACAAGCTGGGCCACCTCGACAAAGTCTAAATGTTTCAGTCCAGCAAAATAATCAAGGCCATTGGCCAAGAACCACGGACCTAGAAGATAGGCGAGTGATTAGCAACCTCCTCAATACATTGGTAACCACCCCGGTAACTCTGAGCTTGGGCAGCCTGCTTAGGCGGCACCCAACATTATGGCTGGAGCTAAAGAAGTGGGTTGAAGAACCAAATGAGCCAATGGCCACAGACTTGCTTGAGCATGATGCAGAAACCCAAATACCGAGTCTAACATTGCACTCCGTGGCTAAATCCCTACATGTCAACGCCTTTTGGGAAGGCACGGAAATCGTGGACACAGGGGCAAGAGTAAGTATACTAAGCCATGCTGTGCTCCAAAATTGGGTAATCCAATAGTTGAGACTGCTAGATTTAATGTCACACTGGCAAATGGAATGAAGGTGAAGCCATTTGGAGTGTTGAAGAATTGGCCACTAAAGATCGCAGGGATCCAATTCTTTGTTGACTTCATAGTCATGAAGGGAGTGGATTACGACATCCTACTAGGTCGACCTTGGATGCACAATGTGAGAGTCATAGAAGAATCGGGCAACGGTCTTATCTTCTTAGGCAACTGAACAAAATCCATGAGAGTAGAGATAGATACGTGGGAGACTACGCCAATTGACCCCTCAACGCTGCCATCTCCAACATGCTAAAGGGCGATGGATAGACTAGGGGATCCTATGGGGCTCTTACCAAGTATATCCCATGTCTTGAGGACGAACGAGAGTGGATGCACGTTCTTGGTACCATCAACCTACTGTTCTCAGATACTAAGGCATAATAACAAGCTGTCAAGGGAATTGATAAGTTCAAGGACATACCTTTAGCGCTAGTCTGCATGATGATCAAGAGTCTACATGGAAAACCCACTCATGTTGCATTTCGAGTCCCAAACAATAGATGCAAGCTCCAGGAGGTCCTAGGGTACTTAACCAACAAGTTGGTTGGCAATCCAGCCGCCGACGCGAATCTTAAGCCACTCCAAGATCTCTTGGATGGGCCTAAATGGTGATGGTCCAAAAGGTACACGATTTGAACTTGAAGTACAATTGGACCTTACTCCTCGACTAATAAGAAAGGAATTGTCAGAACTAGGAGAACCAAGAGCAACCGCACAAAGATAGGTCTAACGACAAATATGAGGACTATTGTTCTTTCAGTGATGAGAGCGAAAGGAAAATTGATATCCTAGAGTGTGGGAGGCATATAATCGAACAAATACAAGTAGACCCCAGACCACACAAGCAAAGCGCACTTAGAGTGGAGAAGGTAGTTAGACATAAGGTTTGCGATTGAACTTGGTTGGAGTATAACGGTGCAATCGACTATGAGAAGGTAGGCCTAGCCCAACCAAGTGATGCAACACTACTGCAAATGGACTCATCTTCTGAGCTACGACCACCGGGAGAGAGCCCCTCTTCTAGCGAAGACAAAATTTAATTTTGAATTGGAAGTCAGCTCAGATAGTGACCCAAAAATACCTCGGCCTCTTAGGACTAGATGAACTAAGGGGGACCTACTTGTCCACCTATGATGCATACGGTTAAAGGAGGAACTATAGACATGGATCAAAGAAATGTGGATAGATGAACAATGAAAACTGCAAGACTGCCAAAACGATTCACAAGGTTCAAAAAGGGAGATAGGGTGGTGATCTTGCTGGGAGCCAAATGATAGGGGCAATCAAGCGAACCAATCGAGGGACCTGCCAAGGATAAAGAGGTCAATTTAGCTAAGGAATGGGAGACTCCACGACCTTTCTTTATAGTAGATGACTTGGCTGAGCAAGATGAAGCAAGTCTCGATACTGTCCTATGAGAGCATATAGACGTCTTTGCTTGGTCCCTATAAGAACTTACATGGGTAGATCCGAGTGTGGTGACTCACAACATATCCACGACACTTGACGCAATGCCCGCCAAAAAGCAGTGATCATATCCCATGAATCCAAAGCATGCTCATGCTATTAAGAAATAAATTGACAAACTGATGAGAGCGAGATTTATCTCCAAAATTGAACACACGGATTGGATCTTGCCCATTGTCATCGTCTTAAAGAAAAATGTGAAGATTCGAGTGTGTGCCAATTACAAGAAGGTAAATGCAACTACAAAGAGAGATAATTACCCACTAATGTACACATAGCACATGCTTGAGAGAGTAGCTGGCAAGGAGACCTATAGTTTTCTAGATGGGTTCTCTAGGTACAATCAGGTGCAAGTGCATCCTAACAATAGGCATAAGACGACATTCGCCACTGAATGGGGAGCCTTTGCCTACATAATCATGCCTTTTGGATTGACTAATGCACAAGCCACTTTCCAACGACTGATGTGTACAATATTCAAAGACATGCTGAGGAAGGAGTTAGAAGTCTTCGTGGATGACTTGTGTGTTCACTCTGCTTGGTGAGAACACTTAGGAAGGCTCCGAGCGGTCTTTGAACAATGTCGGCTATACTACCTCTCATTGAACCCCTTGAAATGCCAGTTTTGGGTGAAGCATGGATGTATCCTAGGACACATGGTGTCAAAGAATTGCATTGCCATAGACTCCTCCAAAATCAAGGTCATTGTTGATCTTCCATCCCCATCTGATTACAAGGGTATTCAGTGCTTCTTGGGACATATAGAGTACTATTGACGGTTTGTGTTAAACTATGCATTGATTGCTAGACCTCTATATACAAGCTATTCATTGTATTCGAATGAACTACGGAATGCCAATGAGCATATGAGGAACTAAAAAAGGCTCTAACCACCACAAGCGATTGATTGTATTCGAATGGACTGCAGAATGCCAATGAGCGTATGAGGAACTAAAAAAGGCTCTAACCACCACACTAATACTACGAGCCCCAGATTGGACACTCACGTTCCATGTGCATATCGACACTTTGAAATTTGCGATAGGAGCGGTGTTGTGCCAACCTGGTGAACACAAATTGGATTATCCAATGAGCTTTGCTAGCAGACAACTCAGTGAGACCAAAATGAATTACTCAACAACAGAGAGAGAGGGATTGGCCATGGTGTTTGCTATAAAGAAATTCTGACATTATCTTCTGGCTACGCCTTTTAATTTCTTTGTTGACCATCAAGCCTTGTTGTATCTTGTTAGCAAACCGTGCGCTATAGGATGCATTGATAGGTGGCTTCTTCTACTTTTAGGGCTTGACTTCTCGGTGGTGGTACGTAGAGGGAAGCAACATTACATGGCTGACCATCTATCTTGGGTCCCCATGAGAGAAGCAACTAGACAGGGCATTATGGATGAACTTCCAGACATGCATCTATTCCGCTTATCCAGTGAAAAAGATTTGTTTAGAGCTGACATGGTGCCATATTAGGTAAATGACATAGTTCAAGTGCTTGAACATGGACTACCAGAATGACTGATAGAAAAGGCCCGCCTTAGGCAGCTTATCCTGAAAATCCAACCCTATCAGTTGATAGCTAGCCAACTTTATAGGTTGGGGCAAGACAGGTTGTTGCACAAATTGGTGTGTGAGCATGAGATGTATGATGTACTAACAAAGGCACACGGTGGAATCACATGACATTTTAGTGGAGATGTGAAAACCTGCAAAGTGTTGCACTACTAGCTGTGGTGGCCTACCCTCTTTCAAGATATGAGACGCGATTCGTGAAGCATTGTGATGAGTGCCAACGAACTAAAGTTCCTATCCGTAAAGATTGCATGGAGCTAACCCCAATTATTGCATGACAATCTTTCGAGAAATGAGGGATTGACTTCATCGGACCCATTAGTCCCGCGACACAATATTCACACGCTAAATACATCATTGTGACCACTAACTATCTAACCAAATGGGCAAAAGCATGAGCTACGAGAAAGAATGACTCTAGGACCATTGCTAAGTTCCTATGGGAGCAAGTGATCTCATGATTTGGCTGCCCCATCGAACTAGTTAGTGACCAGGGCACACGCTTCATTAATGAAGTAGTAGATCACCTCCTATTCTCCTTCCTAATCATCCATAAAAAATCCTCACCCTATTACCCACAGGAAAATGGTCAAGCTGAATTGACAAATAAAATCCTAGTAAATGTCCTGACCAAGGTCGTCTATGCTTCACGTAGTTATTGGGATAACAAATTGATGCCAGTCTTGTGGGTCTACCACATGGCTTACAAGATGGCGGTAGGACAGACCCCCTTTAGATTGACATATGGTACAGAGGCAATCCTTCCCTTGGAATTCTTCGTACCAAGCCTTAGGATTGCCCTTCACGAAAGATGGGATGGGAAGGGGGCATGGACAGAATGCTTGATTGAACTCAAATGCTTAATGGAAATCCAGCTTCTATCCACCCATGTGCTCATATGCGAGAAGGCAAGACATAAAATCTGGTTTGACAAGCATGCAAGCAATGTAGCCTCGAATAGGGTGATTTAGTACTGCTATACTGAGTCAAGGGATATAAGCAAAAGCTGAAGTTTTAGGGGCTAGGATCTTATAAGGTTCGAACCATTAGCCAAACTGGCAACGTCGAACTAGAAACCCTAGAGGGTGAGGGCATAGGCTTCTTTAATGGCAGCCGCATAAAAAAGTATTTCCCCCCTACGCACCCATTGCATAAACCCCCAATATGATAGCACCCCATGTCCACATGCGAGTAGCCACTATCACTGAGGTGAACTGTGAGGATGAGGAAGCAGTACCACTAGCTTCCCTACGCATGACAGTCATTGCTAAACACACATGCACCATCAACGCATTGATCGATGAGGGAGGTGATTTGAATGTCTTGACTCATGACCATTGGACCCAAATTGGCAAACTGCAGTTGCAGCCCACTAATGCAAGTCTCACCTCTTATGGAGGCCAACCCTACAAACTTCTGGAAAAGTGAAAGGTTGCAGTTTCCCTCAAGTTTGAGAGCATGCCGATAATTTTCTATTTGTTTTCCAACACTAAAGATGCAGGCATAGAATCGCTACTAGGACGAACTTTTAAGAAGCAAGGTCATTGCAATGTCAAATATGAGTCGCAACTCATCCACCTAGTCGTGGGTAACATCTGCATTGTTATAGCTTTCAGCAAGGGTGGTGTGACTCCTTCCATGTTCACAAAGCCACCAGTAGAGAAACCCACCACCAAGTCTCAGGAGGGGGATCGTGACTTGTCATAGAAAGCCTACCCAATCTCGAGGCCAGCAAACCACTAGAACCAACACTGAAGCCCATGAATCCCAGTTCAAATGGGCACCTAAATAAGGAGCGCCACTTAGGAATAGAAACCCACGGCCTTGGAAGGCTAACCATCCGTACTCAAAATCTAGGAAGCCAAGGCTGAACCATAAACATTGACGCACGGTCAAGCCTTGGTCAAGCCGTGATGGGTCCCCAAGACCGTATTGCAAGCGTAAGGATACTATGTGGGTAACACCTAGATTTGGCTACCTAAAGCCCAAACATCCAAAGGCACTACTCAAAAGCCATCTTCAAGCTTGACCACACTCGCCTTCCCGCGACCAAGAAACGGTGGAATAGTATCTATGTGGTAGTTGATCACCCCATCAAAGCTGCCCACTTTATCCCCACTAAGACCTGATACACTGCCTCTTAGGTGGCCACTCAGTTTATGAAAAATGTCTTCAAGTTGCATGGCTTGCCACAAGTCATAGTTCATGATCAAGATGTAAAGTTTATGAGCAACTTCTGGCAGATAGTTTTCACCTCCATGGGGACCAAGCTTGCTCCATCCATTGCATACCACCCTCATACTAATGGCCAGATTAAAAGAGTGAATAAATGGCTTGAGACATATTTGGGGCACTTTTGCCATGATGTACAGCACAGTTGGAATATGTGGCTCCACTCGGCTAAATTTGCATATAATAACTCCACACACTCTAGCATTGGAGTTTCCCCTTTTGAGGCCTTATATGGGTATAAGGTTCCCCTCCCCATAGTCTTATTTAATGATAAGATCAATCCTCAAAGTTAGGCTGAGTTGGATTGCATGCAAGCTTTACTTCACAATGTAAAATGAACCTTCAAAAGGTCCAAATACACATGAAACTCTATGCTGATGAGAAATGAAGGCATTTGGAATTCCAAGAAGGGGAATTGGTCCTTTGAAAGTGCCTAAGTCCCGCTACTCGACTCTCAAAGAGGGTAGCAATAACAAGTTGGCCCACCACTTCTATGGTCCATACCAGATCGTGAAGAGAGTTTGTGACTTGGCCTACCACTTAGAACTCCCCCCTACCACCAAAATCCACAATGTGTTTCATGTCAGCTAGCTGGAACCCTTTGTAGGCTCCTCAATGGACTATGTGGAAGAACTTCCCCCCATATATGAAGAAGGCATCACTCAATATATCCATGAAAGCAATCGTTGGGAAACAAGATAAGCACTTATCGTCTCGATCCATTAAAGAATACCTCATCAAATGGCAAGGCCTACCCCTGGAAGAAGCCTCTTGGCACCCAGCAACCATTGTCAATGAATTCTCCTACCTCAATGAGGCCCACAACTGCTGGAAGACTAGCCGATCATGCCCTGAATTGATCACCCTCTACCTACAGACTACACACTATTTTAGAAAAGTTTTATACTTATTAAAATCTTAGGCATGTGCATCCTAAATAGGCTGAAAGTGCTCGTCATAAGCTCCATTTTGACATGTGGTACGACCTATTTAGAGCAGCCTATCAAAAGTTATGGCATGTTTATTTCAGTAGGGGGTCCTAGACAGCATGTTGTCCCTAGTCTCTCTACCCACCCAATTTTCATTGTCAAAGGGCTCAGAGTAGTACTTTGCAACCCTCCCTTAGCCCATCCATCACTCCCCTCTACTTCTCCTTATTTTTTAGGGAAAAAACCTTCAGGGTGGGGATGGATTGTAACAAGCAGGATACACACTAACTAGGGTTTAGACACCCAATCACACTGACCGGGGTATATAAGGTGTAAGAGCCCCAAATTAGGGTAACCAGTTATTATCAAGATCATACTCTTCACCTTCATGTCCTGCTTCCATGGCTTCCTCCTTCCTTCTCTCTGCTTTTATCTCTTTCTATCTCCTCTTCTAGTCTTCTCCTTGCTCTATTTCCCTCTCTTCAGCTCTTCTCCTCTCTCCTCTCAACTTCTTTCATTACACTTGGCAGTAGAATGATTAGCTAGAATAGCAAGAAGCAAATGACAGTTGCACTCTCTAGTATTGAGGCAAAGCATAGAGGTGCTAGATTAGTAGCTTGTGAGATTGCTTGGTTCTTGAAATTATTGATAGATTTGGATATTTAGATAGATGCTCCAGTCACATTGTATTGTGACAATATGAACAATGTACTTTTGGCTATGAATTCTATGTATCATGCCAGAACCAAACATATAGAGATATACTATCACTTCATACAAGAGTGGTACTTGCAAGGTAGATAGATCTCTTGCATGTCAAAAATGAAGACCAAGTACCTAATATCTTTACCAAGTCACTAGGTAAAGAGAAGTTCAATTATTTTAGAGAGCCACTTGGGGTACAATGTCTTGCTTGAGCTTGAGGGGGAGTGTTGAGAATCAAGCTTGTATCTACTCTATCAACACTAGATAGTTGTAGCTTAGCTAGAATAGACATGTTTGACCTCTTTGATAAGTTGAGTAGGCTTAACTCTAGTTAGTCACTATGGTTAGTTAGACCTGTCTATTTTATCACTATTGTAGACTTAATGTGAGAAGATTGATGGAGAATAATGGAAGAAGATGATTGATAGAGCACACTCCTCTACTCTTGCTCCAACAAGAATGTGGGGGCCAATCTCTAATTGGAATCCTACAATCAAACATCAACACAATTATCAATGAATGGTTGCATCACCATCACAAATCATAAAGGGAAAGCTTGATATGGTATCACACTTACTCTCTCAAAGGTCAAGCTCTTCTCTTGGCATAGTACCCAATGGGTACTCTGACAACCATGGGCAGCACTGATGGCACTTCGATGGTCTTATCCCAAGATCTAGAACTATTTTGGAGTACATGCAACTATTACTATGAAGTTTCAACCACTCATCTAGTAGAGAGGGTATCAAGAATCGCGTGGTGGGGGACTTGCTCAAGATGCTGTGTCGAACACACACAGAATGCACAATGAGAAGCTCACTCAAGAGAGAAGAAGAGATATGGAGGCCAAAACGTTTTCTTGCTGGTTTCTTCTTCTTCTTCCACACTCTTTACAATGTACACAAAGTATAGATAAGATACAACATAAAGGAAAGTGGCCTACTAAGTCAAACAATGCATAACCGACTACACTAGTCGACTGGCGCTATAACTATGCCAACTGTAAATAGGTGTAACAACCTGAATATAATAAGTAATGAGTCAATGGCCATGTGAGAGTCATAATGACCACCGACGTGCTAAGTGTAGATGTGTGGACCCATCTAACCAGGCGGTCCATCATCAATGTCCGCATGTGTTGATCTTGTCATCTCAACACTCCCCCTCAAGCTCAACTGCATCTCTGCAACTCCAAGTAAGCTTCAAAACTTTTGAAGCTTCTCTATACCCAATGCCTTCGTGAAGATGTCAGCTATCTGATCATATGTGCTGACATACACCAAGTCAATCTCACCTGCTAGTACCTTCTCTCTCACAAAGTGGTAGTGTACCTCAATATGTTTTGTCCTAGCATGGAACACAGGGTTCCTAGCCAAATTTATATTGCTCATGTTGTCACAATAAATGACAACTGGACCTTCCACCTGCACATCCAAATCAGCCATTAACTTTTGTAGCCATACTACCTCACATGCAGCAACAGCAGCACCTCTATACTCAACCTCTGTACTCGACAAAGCAACTGTAGATTGCTTTATGCTACTCCAAGCAACTATTGCACTACCAAGAGAAAACATGTATCCGATGGTAGATCTTCTATCAGACATACTACCAGCCCAATCTGCATCTGTGTATCCAAACACCTATACATCTGTACCTGCCTCATAGAAAAGTCCATAATGTAATGTGGACTTCACATATCTCAATATGTGTCTGACTGCATCCAAATGTGGCTTTCTAGGTACTTGCATAAACTCTCTCACAAGACCAATAGCGTAGCTCAATTCTGGCCTTGTAATGGTCATGTAGATCAAACTCCCCACTATCCTCCTGAACATAGTAGGGTCTTCTATCTCATCCCCAATATTAGCACTCAACTTTACATTCTGCTCCAACGAGACTGAAAGTGGTTTGCATGCTGTCATACCATACTTGGACAACATATCCAAGCCATATTGTCTTTGGGACAACCATATACCATCATCACATCTGATCACCTCAATGCCAAGGAAGTACCTTAGCTCACCTAAATCCTTCATCTCAAACTTCTTCTTCGAAAAATCCTTGACTTCAGCAATCCCACTATCACTATCACCTGTAATAATCAAGTCATCCACATAGATGACTATGATGACCAAACCTACATCTCCCTTTCTCACATAAAGTGAGTGATCAGCATCAGAAACATAAAAGCCAATATTGACAAGATACTCTCTGATCTTGTCAGACCATGCTGTAGGTGCTCACTTGAGCCCATAGAGTGCCTTCTTCAACCTGCACACATACGTGGGATGCTCTAAATCTTCATAACCTACTAATTGATCCATATACACTTCTTCCTGTAAATCACCATGCAAGAAGGCATTCTTCACATCCATTTGCTGCAACCTCCAATCTTTGGCTGCTGCCAAAGCAATTACACATCTGACAGTTGCCATCCTAGCAACTGGACTGAAGGTTTCTTCATAATCTATGCCATATGTTTGGGCATAGCCTTTTGCAACCAGCCTAGCTTTGTACCTACTAATAGAACCATCTACATTATGCTTAATCTTATAAACCCACTTACATCCAATAGCTTTCTTGCCCTTCGGCAATGATACTAGATCCCAAGTCTTATTGGCCTCTAATGCAGCCATCTCCTCATCCATTGCTGCATCCCAATGAGCATGACCAACAGCCTCCTCAAAATATGTGGGCTCAACATCCTCAACTAGTTTCACCATATAAGCATAATGGTGAGCTTCATAACCTTCAAAACCAAATCTTTTAACAGGTTATCTGATCTTGCTAGATCTGCGTACCACCGGATCACTCAATGGAGCCTTTACATTACTATGAGCTCTCTATACACCTGGTGTCTTGACAGAAGGAATACCAAGCTTATCATCCAAGCTCTCTGAGCCACTAGAGTCTACATCAAGAACTGCATCAATGTCATCTGACACTTTATTCTTTCCTTTGTCTTTACCTGTAGTGCTACTAGATGCACCTGAAGATGTAGAGGTACTCCTTAGTCTCCCAGACTAAGGACTACCAGATGATGTCTCTGGTCCACTAAGAGTCCGTGATTCTTGCTTTTCAGCCTGCACATGAGTGTCATGATCATCATTATCATCCAATGAATCACCACTAGATGCATACCAACTGCTCATTTCATCAAAGATGACATCCCTGCTCACTCTGAACATACATGTCACAGGGTTATAACAGCGATACCCTTTCTGCTCTAAAGAGTATCCAAAAAAAACACATTTTTCTACCTTTGGATCAAGCTTCTTCCGTAGCTCATCTGGCACATGAACATATGCAACACAATCAAATATCTTCAAGTGTGATACATCAAGCTTCTTGCCAGTAAAGCATTCTTCAGGAGTCATCCCATGAACTGCAGCTGTGGGAGTTCTATTCATAATATAAACAGCAGTATGAATAGCCTCAGACCAAAAATGCTTAGGAATATTCTTTTCAGCCATCAAGGCGCGTGCAACTTCTACAATATGCCTATTTTTCCTTTTTGCAACCCCATTTTGCTGTGGGGTATATCTGATTGTGAATTGTCTTTTTATCCCATTAGACCTCAGAAAATCACTGAGCTCATTCGAGAGGTACTCTCCCCCTCCATCTGACCTCAAGCACTTTACTTTCAAGCATGTTTCTCTTTCAACTGCAGTCTTGAAAGTTCTAAAGTGCTCAAACGTTTCACTCTTTTCCTTCATAAAATATACCCACAGCTTTCTAGATCATCAATGAATGTGACAAAGTATGAACTGCCTCCAAGAGACACATTTTGTGTAGGCCCCCAAATGTCTGTATGCACAACATCAAGGATATTTCTGCTTACATCTCTGTCATGTGAAAAGGGTTGTCTTGCCTGCTTACCAAACTGACATGCTTCGCATACCTTATGAAATTCTGCAACTCTAAATGTAGGCAAACCTATAACCACCCCTTTGGACTGCATTAATTTCAGCCTTTGTACATTTGCATGTCCAATGCGTTTGTGCCAAATTTTAATATCTGCAACAACACCTTTACCTTTAGCATACATAGCAACATTCATAGTAGGAATTCTAGTATCCAGAGTAAACATACATCCAACTCTACTTCCCTTTGCTACCAACCTGCACTTGTCATTGAAGTCTTCTACAAAGCAGCCCTTTGCATTAAATCTAACTTGTAGCCCTTGCTCTACCATTTGACCGACTGACACCAAGTTCTTTGTAATAGATGGCACATGTAATACATCTGAAAGACTCTTTGTCTTACCATTATGCAAGGACAAGGAAACTTTTCCAATGTGTGAAATTGGGTGGCATGAATCATCACCCGTTTGCACATAACCTGCATTTTGCAAATCCTACATCTCTCCAACCATTCTGCATGGCTGGTCATATGATTGGATGCACCTGAATCAACATACCAAACATCATCATGTGTTCCCTTTCTTGTAACAGCATTCAGCATATGCTGCATAACAAATAGACGTTCATTTTTGTCTTCATTCTATCGTGAAGACGATGCATACTTTCCTTGCTGCAACTTACCACTGCGAATATCATCTTTCTTAGCATAACATTGGGCTGCAATATGACCTATTTTGCCACAGTAGTGACACACAATACCAGAGTTGTTAGAACCTTTGTTCTGCCATCCACCTCTTCCTTTAAAGCTCCTCCTGCCTCTAAAATTACCACGACCTCCTGAAACATACATATCACTAAATTGCTGATTCAATCTGTTTTGCTGGTTGTCACTACCATGTCCTGTACCACGGCCTCTTGAAGAGAACCTGCCATGACCCCTTCCTGAACTGGAGTAGAAAGCTTGGACTTGTTTACCACTTCTTTCAAATGTCTCACTCTGCATGTTGATCTCTTTAGTGATCATAAGGGAGACCAACTCATCGAAATCTAGAAATGGCTTTCTGACATATACAGAAGTTACAAAAAACTTCCAAGCCTTTTCATTGTTAAGTCCACCCAAGGTAGACGACACCAAATCATCATCATTGGGCATTGCATCAATCGCTGCCAATGCATCTGCAATGCTCCTTACCTTCACTGCATACTCATTGATAGGAATCTTCCCTTTCTTCAATGTATTCAACTCTTGCTTGAGTTGAAACTTTCGTGCCTTTGTATTTACGGAAAACATACTTTCAAGTATGGTCCAAGCTGCATATGAATTCTCTACATTTCTAATATGTCCCAACATATTATTGTCAATTACTGCAGATAGCCAATACATGACTTTCTTGTCTTTTGCATTCCAT
Organism: Lygodium microphyllum; assembly: GCF_053477565.2. NCBI lineage: Eukaryota > Viridiplantae > Streptophyta > Polypodiopsida > Schizaeales > Lygodiaceae > Lygodium > Lygodium microphyllum. Next base: position 135,752,035 of record NC_141145.1, read on the forward strand.
TCCTTCCGTGCCTTTGTCTCTTCTGCAGTTGAAGGATCACTCACCTACGGCTCCTTTTCTTCACCTGAAACAAACTCGTAGAGGCCTTTTCCAATAAGGAAGTTCGTGACACGGAACTTCCATGAAGAGTAGTTGTTCTTGTCGAGCTTCTCAATGATAGGGCTTCCACTGTTCTCTGCCATTATCACAAAACTAATACCAAACAGCAAGCAAATCTTCTGCAACCCTCGACTTGTAGTGCACAGCAATACACCAGACAGCCTTTTTTATTGTCTGCTCAACAATACATGTAATCTGCAACCTGTTTGTAGATAAACCTTATGTTTGCTTCCTACAAACACCTCAAGAATTACAGATTCGCAATTTGTAACCTACGCACCCACTTTCGATCAAAACAGCCGAAATCACAGTGTATCCTGAGACTACTGCCCGCAACATTACGGCTCTAAAACGGGGCCTGAAATGGTCTCAAATGCCCAAAAACTCTGCGGCCGGGTAAGCCCTTAAGGGCTTATCTACAAAATACACAACGCTCTTCGCGCACACCAAATCTCACTGCAATCTGAGATTTTTGCTCTACCCTGCTTTCGATGCCTCCACAGGCACTATCCAAGAGAAAGAGTGGAAGGATGGGAGAGCTTCTTACACGTGGCTTGCTTGCTCAAACCTTGCTTCTTCTCCTTCACTTCAACCTTTGAAATCAGCCTCTCTCAGTGGCGCGGCTCTGATACCATGTCAAGAATCGCGTGGTGAGGGACTTGCTCAAGATGTTGTGCCGAACACACACAGAATGCACAAGGAGAAGCTCACTCAAGAGACAAGAAGAGAGATGGAGGCCAAAACGTTTTCTTGCTGGTTTCTTCTTCTTCTTCCACACTCTTTACAATGTACACAAAGTATAGATAAGATACAACATAAAGGAAAGTGGCCTACTAAGTCAAACAATGCATAACCGACTACACTAGTCGATTGGCACTATAACTATGCCAGCTGTAAATAGGTGTAACAACCAGAATATAATAAGTAATGAGTCAGTGGCCATGTGAGAGTCATAATGACCACCGACGTGCTAAGTGTAGACGTGTGGACTCATTTAACCAGGCGGTCCATCATCAATGTTCACATGTGTTGAGATTGTCATCTCAACAGGGGGCATGACCTCAATGCATCCATCATATTAAAGACCTCTTAGCCATCTACACCATGTAAAAAACTACTCAACTTAAATATACATGTGCCAACAACAAAAACAATAAATATAGTATGAAAAACAATGCCAACCTATACACCATGCATTTGCTAGATTCTATTAACTTTGATATTTTGTTAGATTCCACAACATTCTTTATCTCTACAAGGAAATGGGAGAATGCTTTCAAAACATGGTGTCATCCTTGTATCTCGAAAAAAACATCAAAGCCATCTGGCAAGATAGTGCCATTCACCTACAATGATCTAATGAGTAAGAATGATTCACCAAAAGTAAACCCAGAATTTATTTGGTTCAACCATATGTGACATAGAAGGGTCTTTTTCTTTTGCACATACCAAAGCCAATAAAATACTCTTTTTTCTATTTTTTAAAAAAAATCATTGAGTAAGTGAGCATGACATCACTTTGCACATCACAACATATCCAAGATTTCAAAATAATCACAAATTTCTATCTTTCTAATTGAACATTCATACTACAAATGGCATACAATATGTCTTTCACGATTGTTGTCGTCTTTTTTTAATCCATCCTAATCTCATAAAGTATGGAGAAGAAATGCTCCCCATGAGTGGGGTTGGCTGCTATGGGAACATATTTGTAGCCCCTATCATTAATCTTATCCTCCTCCTTTTCAATGAATTGTTTTTTTTTACTATTGAATACAACATCTGACAATTGTATTTCAAAATCTTTCAAGGATTTTGGATCTATGCCTTCAATCAGAAGATTGTAAACTCAATTGAAGTCCTCTTTGGTGTAGTAGAATGAATTTTGTGCAAGTGTGCACCTTAGGAGCCCTCCATCTAGCTACAAACGAGGGAAAATAGGAATTAGCTAATTCAGTAGAACGAGTTTCTAGCATTGCATAAGTCCTAACTAGCCTCCATGAGCATAGGTGCTAGCTAGTATGTATGAACTTACTTATCAGATGAGCCATTGGACCTATCTCTGTTCTTCATCTCAGTTGATGCATCATGATTAGATGATCTCCTCTATGATTCTTGATGATTGCAATTTAGTTTTAGGCCTCTTGGAGTGTAGCTCAATTCCACCAGAGAGGTTATTGTTATAGGCCATTTTTCCAAATTGGCATTGTCCCACCATGCTATGCAAAAAGTGTTCCCATGTTATATGGTGGCCCCCATAGACATTCTTGCTCAGCTTCAAGACCTCATGCAATCATGTTTTCTAAGTATTGGATATGTCAATACATTGTTAAAGTCCCATTTTGCATGTTGTTGGGTTATCATGAATTAGATTACCATCATATAAATATAACATTGAAAATGGAATTTTCTTTTCTAGTAAAAGTGTGTCCATTCTTCCAAAAAACTAGCTGGCTTATTTTAGTTAAACCACGCTTTTCAAATCTACAAGAACAAGCAAAAAAAGTATATTAGGTTAACTTGCTTACACCCAATAATTCCTTAGGCAACTAATGTGTGTCTTTCCTTAATCAAGGGATGCAAGTGGACAAATTCCTCGATGGATTTTTCTATAGCTAGGTGGACCTAGTCAGTCGATTAGCTTAGAAATAGAGTTGCTAATTGTGACCACCATAGGATTACAGTGACCATCATAGAGTTAAGTCGTAGAACCAACATAGCATTGCTTTAGGGGGATGAGGTGAGACTTTGCCTTATGGTCAAAGGGGTCGATGTTCAATTCCCACTCATTTCTTACTCTCATTGAGCCATGTGATGCTTGCCCACCTCAATCCTATGGTGGCTTGTGTAATAGTGATCCATCTTAGGTCGATGCTAGACTAATATTAGAGACCTTCATCAAGTATTTAAAAACCCGCAAGGCAATCATTGTGGGATGAGGCCGGTATGCTTTGCTTGCAAGGTAGACTTAGGGAATCCCTAGTTGTCTAAATCCAAATGTTCGTTGTAACCCATGCAAGGATGGTTGGGACTATTTCCCTAGATAACTACCAGAAACATCTTGACCTTTGCTAAGGGTTTGATGCATTTCAAACACATCATCAAAACCAACCTTCTAGCTCTCTAGTATCTCAACAAAATCACTCCACAAACCCTACTACGATATACGAATCAAAGGACCATAGTGCTAGCTTTCTCTTCCTATCAAATAAAAGAGTCAACCCCTAGCATTGAAAAATATAATCTCACTCTTAAGACACCAACCCTAGGAATAAAGCACTAGAGAATTGATACTCTACATTAGTTTCAATGCCAGTCATCATCACTATCAAACATAAATACCAATCAATCTAGCCTACATCACAAAGAACTCCAACAAACTCTATAGGTTTCCACAACAAATCCTCCTCTTGATAAGTAGAACTAAACCTCTTCCTCCAATAAGCCTCAAATCCAATCACAATTGCATATCAATTTGCAAGATGGGTAAAAATATGGCTAAGCACACAAATTTCATTGACATGGAATGCTTCATCCAACTAGACTCAACATTCAAAATCTTTGATGGGGTTTTCATGATGGTTGACATAGGTCTTGCCAATGACAACATGGTTAAGATTATTTCTCGATGGTGTTCCATATGGAAATAAAATGAGCATATCTTTTACAAGAGCATCCCAATCCTTGATGAATTATCAAAGACCTTTCCTACAAAGAAGTGCAATCAATATAATTAATTCCATTATATGCTTTAGTTACAAAGATAAAACAGGAATACTTAGAAATTAACGAGTGCAAATAAAAATGTAACTTGCTAAGTAGTTCCTTACAAGATTGCTTGCAATTGCAAACACCTTATGACAAAAAGTTGAACATCACTAAGGCAAAAGTACTTCAATACGATCCCATGTATTGTGAGGCTACATCTCTTAGATCTAAATTGAATAGCACCAAACCATAAGTACAATTCAATACAATCCCATCTAGTTCCTTATAGGATTTACTAAAATCGCAAACACCTTATGCTATCACCTTATAAAAAAAGCTAAATAGCACCAATCCATAAGTATAGCAGCTCAGTATGAGCTCACATGTTGTGAGGGTGCATCTCTTAGATCCATCATTCTTGCATGAAACATTAACTCCCTACTTGAGTTAAAGCCATCAACTATTAGAAAAAATCCTAACTCTAAAAGAATTGCACGTCACCAACCATTTTGAAGGACCTTCCTTGCAACATAACGAGCCGCGCCACTGAGAGAGGCTGATTTCAAAGGCTGAAGTGAAGGAGAAGAAGCAAGGTTCGAGCAAGCAAGCCACGGGTAAGAAGCTCTCCCATTCTTCCACTCTCTCTCTTGGATAATGCCTGTGGAGGCACCGGAAGCAGGGTTGAGCAAAAATCTCAGATTGCAGTGAGATTTGGTGTGCGTGAAGAGCGCTGTGTATTCTACAAATCGGCCCTTTAGGGCTTTCCCGTAGTTATTTTGGGCATCTGAGACCGTTTCAGGCCCCGTTTTAGAGCCACAAGGTTGTGGACAGCAATTTCAGGGTACGCTGTGACTTCGATTGTATTGACCGAAAGTGGGTGCACAGGTTACAGATTTCAGATCTGTAAGTTCAAAGGTATTTACCAGCGAGTAAACACAAGGTTTATCTGCAAACTGGTTGCAGATTGAATGTATTGTTGAGCAGACAGTGAAAAAGGTTGTCTGGTGTATTGCTATGCACTAGAGGTCAAGGGTTGTAGAAGATTTGCTTGCTGTTGGTATTAATTTTGTGATAATGGCAGAGAACAGTGGAAGCCCCATCATTGAGAAGCTCAACAAGAACTACTACCCTTCATGGAAATTCCGTGTCACGAACTTCCTTATTGGAAAAGGCATCTACGAGTTTGTTTCAGGTGAACAAAATGAGCCGGAGGTGAGTGATCCTCCAACTGCAGAAGAGACAAAGGCACGGAAGGAATGGAATGCAAAAGACAAGAAGGTCATGTATTGGTTGTCTGCAGTAATTGACAATAATATGCTGGGACACATTAGAATTGCAAAGAATTCATATGCAACTTGGACCATACTTGAAAGTATGTTTTCTGTAAATACAAAGGCACGAAAGATTCAACTCAAGCAAGAGTTGAATACATTGAAGAAAGGAAAGATGTCTATCAATGAGTATGCATTGAAGGTAAGAAGCATTGCAGATGCCTTGGCAGCGATTGATGCAATGTCCGATGATGATGATTTGGTGTCGTCTACCTTGGGTGGACTTAACAATGAAAAGGCTTGGAAGTCTTTTGTAACTTCTGTATATGTTAGAAAGCCATTTCCAGATTTCGATGAGTTGGTCTCCCTTATGATCACTGAAGAGATCAACATGCAGAGTGAGACATCTAAAAAAAGTGGTGAACAGGTCCAAGTTTTCTACTTCAATTCAGGAAGGGGACATGGCAGGTTCTCTTCAAGAGGCCGTGGTACAGGACGTGGTAGTGACAACCAGCAAAACAGATTGAATCAGTAATTTAGCGATATGCAGGTTTCAGGAGGTCGTGGTAACTTTAGAGGCAGGGGGAGCTTTAGAGGAAGAGGTGGATGGCAGAACAAAGATTCTAACAACTCTGGTATTGTGTGCCACTACTGTGGCAAACAGGTCATATCGCAGCCCAATGTTATGCTAAGAAAGATGATATCCGCAGTGGTAAGTTGCAGCAAGGAAACTATGCATTGTCTTCACGACAGAATGAAGATAAAAATGAACATCTGTTTGTTATGCAGCATATGCTGAATGCTGTTACCGGAAAGGGAACACATGATGATGTTTGGTATGTTGATTCAGGTGCATCCAATCATATGACCAGCCATGCAGAATGGTTTGGAGAGATGTAGGATTTGCAAAATGCAGGTTATGTGCAGATGGGTGATGATTCATGCCACCCAATTTCACACATTGGAAAAGTTCCCTTGTCCTTGCATGATGGTAAGACAAAGAGTCTTTCAGACGTATTACATGTGCCATCTATTACAAAGAACTTGGTGCCAGTCAGTCAGATGGTAGAGCAAGGGCTGCAAGTCGGATTTAATGCAAAGAGCTGCTTTGTAGAAGACTTCAATGACAAGTGCAGGTTAGTTCCAAAGGGAAGTAGAGTTGGATGTATGTTTACTCTCGATGCTGGAATTCGTACTATTAATGCTGCTATGTATGCTAAAGGAAAACGTGTTGTTGCAGATATTGAAATTTGGCACAAACGCATTGGACATGCAAATGTACAAAGGCTGAAATTAATGTAGTCCAAAGGGTTGGTTACAGGTTTGCCTACATTGAGTTGCAGAATTTCATAAGGTATGCAAAGCATGTCAGTTTGGTAAGCAGGCAAGACAACCCTTTTCACATGACAGAGATGTAAGCAGAAATATCCTTGATGTTGTGCATACAGACATTTGGGGGCCTACACAAAATGTATCTCTTGGAGGCAGTTCATACTTTGTCACATTCATTGATGATTGTTCTAGAAAGCTGTGGGTATATTTTATGAAGGAAAAGAGTGAAGCATTTGAGCACTTTAGAACTTTTAAGGCTGCAGTTGAAAGAGAAACAAGCGTGAAAGTAAAGTGCTTGAGGTCAGATGGAGGGGGAGAGTACCTCTCGAATGAGTTCAGTGATTTTCTGAGATCTCATGGGATAAAGAGACAGTTCATATGCAGGTATACCCCACAGCAAAATGGTGTTGCAGAAAGGAAAAACAGGCATATTGCAGAAGTTGCACGCGCCTTGATGGCTGAAAAGAATATGCCTAAGCATTTTTGGTTTGTGGCTGTTCATTTTGCTGTTTATATTATGAACAGAACTCCCACAGCTACAGTTCATGGGATGACTCCTAAAGAATGTTTTACTGGCAAGAAGCCTGATGTATCGCACTTCAAGGTATTTGGCTGTGTTGCATACGTTCATGTGCCAGATGAGCTACGGAAGAAGCTTGATCCAAAGGCAGAAAAATGTGTCTTTATTGGATACTCTTTAGAGCAGAAAGGGTATCGCTATTATAACCCTGTCACATGTAAGTTCAGAGTGAGCAGGGATGTCATCTTTGATGAAATGAGCAGTTGGTATGCATCAAGTGGTGATGCATTAGATGATGATGATGATCATGACACTCATGTGCAGACTGAAAAGCAAGAATCACGGACTCTTAGTAGACCAGAGACATCATATGGTAGTCCTTGGTCTGGGAGACTAAGGAGTAGCTCTACATCTTCAGGTGCATCTAGTAGCACTACAGGTAAAGACAAAGGAAAGAATAAAGTGTCAGAAGGCATTGATGCAGTTCTTGATGGAGACTCCAGTGGCTCAGAGAGCTTGGATGATGAGCTTGGCATTCCTTCAGTGAGGACACCAGGTGTACAGAGAGCTCCTAATAATGTAAAGGCTCCATTGAGTGATCCGACGGTACGCAGATCTAGTAGGGTCAGATACCCTGTTAAAAGATTTGGTTTTGAAGGTTACGCAGCTCACCATTATGCTTATATGGTGAAACTAGTTGAGGATGTTGAGCCCACTTGTTTTGAGGATGTTGTTGATCATACTCATTGGGATGCAGCAATGGATGAGGAGATGGCCGCATTAGAGGCCAATAAGACTTGGGATCTAGTATTATTGCCGAAGGACAAGAAAGCTATTGGATGTAAGTGGGTTTATAAGATTAAGCACAATGTAGATGGTTCTATTAGTAGGTACAAAGCTAGGCTGGTTGCAAAAGGCTATGCCCAGACATATGGCATAGATTATGATGAAACCTTCAGTCCAGTTGCTAGGATGGCAACTGTCAGATGTGTGATTGCTTTGGCAGCAGCCAAAGGTTGGAGGTTGCAGCAAATGGATGTGAAGAATGCCTTCTTGCATGGTGATTTGCAGGAAGAAGTGTATATGGATCAGCCAGCAAGTTATGAAGATTTAGAGCATCCCACGTATGTGTGCAGGTTGAAGAGGGCGCTCTATGGGCTCAAGCAAGCACCTAGAGCATGGTCTGACAAGATCAGAGAGTATCTTGTCAATATTGACTTTTATGTTTCTGATGCTAATCACTCACTTTATGTGAGAAAGGGAGATGCAGGTTTGGTCATCATAGTCATCTATGTGTATGACTTGATTATTACAGGTGATAGTGATAGTGGGATTGTTGAAGTCAAGGACTTTTTGAAGAAGAAGTTTGAGATGAAGGATTTAGGTGAGCTAAGGTACTTCCTTGGCATTGAGATGATCAGATGTGATGATGGTATATGGCTGTCCCAAAGACAGTATGGCTTGGATATGTTGTCCAAGTATGATATGACAGCATGCAAACCACTTTCAGTCCCGTTGGAGCAGAATGTGAAGTTGAGTGCTGATGTTGGGGATGAGATAGAAGACCCTACTATGTTCAGGAGGATAGTGGGGAGTTTGATCTACATGACCATTACAAGGCCAGACTTGAGCTACGTTGTTGGTCTTGTGAGTCAGTTTATGCAAGTACCTAGAAAGCCACATTTGGATGCAGTCAGACGCATATTGAGATATGTGAAGTCCACATTATATTATGGACTTTGCTATGAGGCAGGTACAGATGTACAGGTGTTTGGATACACAGATGCAGATTCGGCTGGTAGTATGTCTGATAGAAGATCTACCGGCGGATACATGTTCTCTCTTGGTAGTGCAGCAGTTGCTTGGAGCAGCAAAAAACAATCTACAGTTGCTTTGTTGAGTACAGAGGCTGAGTATAGAGGTGTTGTTGTTGCAACATGAGGTAGTATGGCTACAAAAGTTAATGGCTGATTTGGATATGCAGGTGGAAGGTCCAGTTGTCATTTATTGTGACAACATGAGCAGTATACAATTGGCTAGGAACCCTATGTTCCATGCCAGGACAAAATATATTGAGATACACTACCACTTTGTGAGAGAGAAGGTACTAGCAGGTGAGATTGTCTTAGTGTATGTCAGCACACAGGATCAGATAGTTGACATCTTTACGAAGGCATTGGGTACAAAGAAGCTTCAAAAGTTTCGAAGCTTACTTGGAGTTGCAAAGATGCAGTTGAGCTTGAGGGGGAGTGTTGAGATGACAAGCTCAACACGTGGACATTGATGATGGACTGCCTGGTTAGATGGGTCCACACGTCTACACTTAGCATGTCGGTGGTCATTATGACTCTCACATGGCCACTGACTCATTACTTCTTATATTCAGGTTGTTACACCTATTTACAACTGGCATAGTTATAGCGCCAGTCAACTAGTGTAGTCGATTATGCATTGTTTGACTTAGTAGGCCACTTTCCTTTATGTTGTATCTTATCTATACTTTGTGTACATTGTAAAGTGTGTGGAAGAAGAAGAAGAAACCAACAAGAAAACGTTTTGGCCTCCATCTCTCTTCTTGTCTCTTGAGTGAGATTCTCCTTGTGCATTCTGTGTGTGTTCGGCGCAGCATCTTGAGCAAGTCCCCTCACCACGCGATTCTTGACATCTATGCAATCTTGTCTCTTTCATATGCTATTTATAATTTCCTATTCTTTCTTTTTATTCTCATTTTTGTTGGCCTTTGCCACTTTTTTCTATTGATCTTCCTCTATTTGCTTCTTGAGTAGCTCATATCTTTGTTTGGCTCTAAGTTCCCCTAAACAATCGTTCCTCTTTTGATACACCTATATTTATAGAAAAAGGGACATGTGGATCATTGAGAGCCTCTCAAATGATTTTTGTTAAAGCACTTAGGGAAAGCTATCCTTAGTTCTTCTTCTTTTGGATGACACGTAGATTGTAAAGGAAAAGGAGCATGAGGCTCATTGGGAACCTCTCAAATGATTTGTGTTAAAGTCTTCCAAAAGCCTATTGTGGTGACTCTAATGCCAAACCCCTTTTTCCTTTGGGTGCCACTCTCTACATCACTCAAGTATTCTTGTAGCTCTGATATTGCATTGTTTACTATTGTACATAATACTTATTTTGGTTTTGCTCAATTATTGTTCTAGCTAGAATGTCCTCCATGAGACTCCTAGGTATCCTCATTGTGTGAGTGTTCTAAGCGCATGTTTGAGAACATGGTGTGGAAATATTGAGCTTTCAACCTTTACTCTTGGTCTTCTATGTCTACCAACTTTGCAAGTCATCTTTGTTGAGCATAGGCAAGTGTCTCTGCCTCAAGTGAATTTCTACCACCTTAAGACTTTCATCAAAGATCTGCTCTTGTATTTTATTCCCAACGCCTCTTCCATAATTCTATATATTAGAGTGATTGGATGTCAGTTGTTTCCTATGGAGTTTCAAAAATTACTATCCAATCCTAGTTCCTATTTTATAATTATGGATGAATAGTTGATGGTTTATGTCAACCCCTAATCGCTTCACATGTTGACATAAGCCACACTTCTAACTAAGTTGTCTTGTTGGTATCCAACACTCTCTCTAGGTTTTCAAATTGCTTGAATATAGCTCCTTGTAATTAAAGACTTGGGGATTGAGTATGAAGCTTGCTCTATCTTCATTGTGAATGGGAACTAGAAACCTCTCTTGGTTTCTCTAATGGGTTCATTTTGGCTCACTGCTACTACAAAATATATAATTGTGTTCCTTAAGCCATCTTCTTGCATTGATATGATCTAGCCTATGAAAAAAAAATTTAATATAGCTCTAATGTATGTCTCTATTTTAATATATAATGCAACTATCATTGGGTACCCCCAAGCTAGAAAAAGTGCAATGCTTCCTAGTGTTATGGGATACCTTTGACTTGTGTATGTAGGTGTCTTGTGTGTGAGTGATTTATTAGTTATGGGTTTATTTACATAAGCATTAAAGGAATGGATGTTTATTTATATACATGAAGTCTATAGATTATGGTACATCATTAGCTAGCTTGAGAAATCAACCAATCATAGAAGTTTGGATTATTCCGAAGGTTAGCATACAAATCCACTATTTGTGAAGCATTAGCTAAGAGTAATATGTAGATGATGATGTCTCAAATCATGTTTACTTGCCCAATTGACTCATAAACAATTTTTCTTCCACTAGGATTGTCTAGTAGAGGATGTTGGAGCAAGTGATTATTTTAAGGGAAGATTACTAACAATAGCCAACACTCTAAGAGAAGTGGGTGATACATACATTGGATCTCATTGGGAAGTCTTTATGGCACTTCTTTGTTCAACATTAGTCATTAATTGACTCCCAAGTATAGTAATGTTATCATGAATGGCATACCATTTTGCCATGCAAATTCAAAAGGTTAGGCTTGATGCATGCAAAAGTGTAAGAGGGAGAATTCAAAGTGTAAATAGAGGTTCCAAAGCATGCAAGAGGAGATCCAATCCTATAAAAGGGACTCTAGTAATTTTAGTAGGTTGGAAGGGATAAAAACAAGAGAAAGACTAGTGTTTCAAAATTATAGATTTGTGAATGGCAAGGTAGAGGAGTACTTGTTGAGAATGCTCTACATTGAATTGAACTTTGAGACATGACCCTTTGAAGGCATCCCATATATCTTCTAATGCGTCCTCTTTATTAGAGAGCTTTATACTAGAGATTTTGTATATTGGATTGAGTTTTTCTTCCTATATCTATCGCAATTCTCTAACCTTCCATCTCAAATCATAGAAATGCTAGATTGTAATAGAGTTTCTTTAGAGACCTTATTACCAATACAATTATTTTACTAGTTTATTCTGCTTCTCTCTTATATTATCATTAGTACATATAGTCATAAAGTATTTTTACATACCGTATTATCAATATATATTTTTGCTAGCTTTTTCTTCTTCTCTTCTATATAGTGATTATCTCAAAGGCTCCATTTACTTAAAGTATTAGTACAAGCTCAACCTTAAAAAGCAATATGCCATAATTCTTAGACAAATGATTCCTTGTGTGAGCAACCATGAAGTATAATGGATTTCATTAACTTGAGATAGGCTTAGATCATTTTTTTATGTTGATAGGCAAGTAAAAAAACCTCAATGTGTTTGAAGGTGGCATGCCTCACATATATGTCCCTCAAAATGTAGTGATTAGGGGTTCATAATATGAGAAGCAACGAGTACATCAAACCTTGCTATGAATGATTGTGGAAATCATGTTTTTTTAAAAACTGGAATTTCTTACTTTGTCTTTAGGAGGGCCTCAATTTTAGTATATTGTATGTACTCAAGAAGCCTTTAACAACCATGATGGTACCAACAATGATCGTGCAAATGTTAAGAAGCATGCCATGAAGTGCTCAATAGTAATATCAAAGGTTCTTAACTATATTTAAACAAGACCTTGACTAGAAATATTGACACAAGACTACATTAGCTAATGTCAATGCCAAGCTCAATCCCTTCACCAAAATCCATAAGACTTTCAAATATGAAGGGAACTTTGCAATTACAATTGGAAAGATCTACACATGTTCAAAGGGGAGATTATTTAAATCTTAGCATGTTTATGAAGTGCATAGATCCAAAAGTGAGAGAAAAGGTGGAGCTAGAGGAAGTGCCAAGCAATGATACTATGATAATAATAGCCCAAAGTAAGAGTAAGAAGATAACAAAGAAATGGGAATAAGGTATGGTGGAGTTAGGCATAGAAGGGGGATATAAAGACAAAGAAGATGGGTACAAGAGATCAAGACAAGATTCAACTATGACTAAGACTATTAGTGCTTTGACTAAGAAGATGGGTACAAGAGATCAAGACAAGATTTAACTATGACTAAGACTATTTGTGCTTTGACTCACCATTTTTAGGCATGCAAATTAGGGTTCATCAATAGCAAGCATGTTCCAATTGTAGGGCAAGGTAGAGCCAATCCAAGATAAGAATAGGGAACAAGCTTCAATGGTACAAAAAGGAATTATGCCTAATGATTTCCACACCCAATGAGAGAGCAGTGTATGCATTAGTGGTAGGAGGAAGATAAACAGGTGATATGCAAACTCCAATACCACCTCAAGTTGCCAAAGCTTCATAGCAACAATAAAGGAAACTTAATGGGAAAAATGACAATCAATCTCATGGGGATATCAGCAGAAGTTTCCAATATTGATGTATTAACTAATAAGAGGACCAAAAGAGCTTTGGAAAGGAAACTCGTGAGGTGTTGAGAAACGCAAGAAGAAAGAGAAGAAAATTATGTTGTAAGACCAAGATATGCCTAAGACAAGTCATAAGAGTACAAGGAGATCTATATCCCAACAATATTCTCTCTCTTGATAGGGACTTGAGGACTATTGCATCATCAAAGTTCTACATATTCATAAGGAAAATATAACTTTTGGTCAAATGTTGGAACTAACATCTAGGTTGAGAAGGTAGTGGGTAGGGTGTGTAAGCATTAGCATTGTTAGAAAACTTTAGGACAAATAGGGAATGCATGATTGTCTATGTTGGACAAGTTAAAGATTTGGCCCTAGTTTTGAAAGCTACTCTAGGAAATTGTGTCACAAGGCATGTATATGTGGATGGGGGAGCTCAAATCTCTATGATAACAGAAGATACCTTGAGAGACTGGGTACTATGCAAGTTTCAAAAACTCCAATTAATAGGAGATTGGAATATCACTAGAAGGTAAGGTGTCTCATCATATTGCAAGCTTGTACAAAGGAATTCATGGGAATTCTATTGCCTTGTAGACTTTTTTCTATACCAACAGGAGAGAAATATTATCCTACCATACCTAGTTGATCTTGGCTCGTGGCAACTTGTGCAATGAAAGATTGGAGTGTTGGTGTGATTTCAACATATATGGTTACACATGCAAAGACCGTGATAAACAATATTAAAACACCGAGATTGCCACACATGATCGTAATTACATGGAGGATTTGGCATCTAGTTCTAAGTATATGTTAGAGGAGACAAATTATGATAATGAAGGATACTTGTTTCACTAAGGCCTTAATTTGTTTAGCATGGAAGAAAATAGTGTTAGGGAATGTAAAGTACCATGTTAATAATGTTGATTTAGATGCCATGAAGCTATGGGAAAGGATGTTGTAGAGGTAGGGCTATGGGAATGGATCTTGTAGAGGTGATGAAGCAAGAGTGTGCATACATGTCCCAAGTTTCTCAAGCTATTAGCATATGAATACAACAAATTGAGTGGCTAAAAGGGTAGAGCATCATATAGAAGGCAAAGAAGGATGTATGCCTAAGGTTCAAATACCAAGGCTTCAATAACATCAAGCTAAAAGATGAATAGCCAACTTCAATGTCCATTTGTCAAAGAAGGCATAAAGAAGGGGACTTAATCATGAAGTACAACTCAATACTGGACTACACTTTGCACAAGAGACTACAGTCAAAGTGACTTTAGACCATAAAGTTGTTAAGAAATACCTAATGGCACTTGCCACCTTTCAACTCTTTTTGGTGAGCATCTCAGAAAAATACTCAACATAGAGAGTGGGCAAAATGATGGAGTGGAAACACACCACTATATAAGTAGTGAGCCAAAAGGATGGGATGTTGTAGAGCTCTAACCAATAAGAATGATGCCAAAGTGTGTCATGTTATGAAGGGGAAAAGGTTTAACATTATCAAACTAGGAGTTAGGACCCAATTAGTCGCAAGAGTTGGCCATATAAAAGTGAAAAAGCTAGGTTTGGTTAGCAAGAGCACTCGAACTACATGTAGAGGTTCCAAAGCATACACAAGGCCGCTCAAGTTTATAAAGAAGAAGATGACACTTTTGAATGTGTTGGACCTAAGAGAACAACAAGAAGAGGATCAATATTGTTTTATTGCAACTTGGTGAATTGCAAGGTAGAGGAATGCTTGAGAGTACCTTACCTAAGGGGAAAAGGTTTAACATTATCAAACTAGGAGTTAGGACCCAATTAGTCGCAAGAGTTGGCCATATAAAAGTGAAAAAGCTAGGTTTGGTTAGCAAGAGCACTCGAACTACATGTAGAGGTTCCAAAGCATACACAAGGCCGCTCAAGTTTATAAAGAAGAAGATGACACTTTTGAATGTGTTGGACCTAAGAGAACAACAAGAAGAGGATCAATATTGTTTTATTGCAACTTGGTGAATTGCAAGGTAGAGGAATGCTTGAGAGTACCTTACCTAAGGGGAAAAGGTTTAACATTATCAAACTAGGAGTTAGGACCCAATTAGTCGCAAGAGTTGGCCATATAAAAGTGAAAAAGCTAGGTTTGGTTAGCAAGAGCACTCGAACTACATGTAGAGGTTCCAAAGCATACACAAGGCCGCTCAAGTTTATAAAGAAGAAGATGACACTTTTGAATGTGTTGGACCTAAGAGAACAACAAGAAGAGGATCAATATTGTTTTATTGCAACTTGGTGAATTGCAAGGTAGAGGAATGCTTGAGAGTACCTTACCTAAGGGGAAAAGGTTTAACATTATCAAACTAGGAGTTAGGACCCAATTAGTCGCAAGAGTTGGCCATATAAAAGTGAAAAAGCTAGGTTTGGTTAGCAAGAGCACTCGAACTACATGTAGAGGTTCCAAAGCATACACAAGGCCGCTCAAGTTTATAAAGAAGAAGATGACACTTTTGAAGGTGTTGGACCTAAGAGAACAACAAGAAGAGGATCAATATTGTTTTATTGCAACTTGGTGAATTGCAAGGTAGAGGAATGCTTGAGAGTACCTTACCTTGAATTGCACTTCAAGGTATGACACTTTGAAGGCATCCAATCTATCTTCTCTGCTCTATCATCCCATATTATATAATTATATGTAGAATTTTCTATCTCAAATCTTAAAAACCTAAGTTTGTCATAGAGCATTTCAAAGTCCTTATAACTAATGACTTTTCTTGTGTATTCTTCTTCTCTTGTATATCATCCTTATCTCAAAGCACCCCCGTATGTAAATTAATTGCAAAAATTACATTTAAAGCCTTGATTGTTCATAATGTGCAACTCTCAAACATACCATTATGTGGATTGTTTTCATTGTGTCTATCCACGAAATATAAATCATTTTTCATTGTTTTAAGATAGTTTCACATCAGATCTTGAGGATTGATATGTGTATGTGAGAGGTTCTACATATTTCAAGGTTACATGTATCATCTATATGGTCTCTCAAGCTATAACAAGTCAAAGATTCACAATGAGCTACAAATACATGAAAGTTCTTCAAGAGCTCGCTCTAGTTCAGTTGTCATTAAACAAGAGAGAAAAGATCTATCTACCCTCCCGTATACTGCCATACTACAAGAGGGTAGAAGAACAAAGCAAGAAGTCCTAAGGGAGTTGGTATCACGGGGGGTTGCTCTCCTCCCATATATTAGCCTCTCACAAAATAGTTCTTCTAGCCTACTTGATAGCGGCTCTCTACCAAAAGAGGATAGGTATTCCCCTTTCCCTAGAGAACAACGGACTTCTAATCCTTACCCAAATGGTTGGGTTCTTTTGCACGGATTCTCTTGCCTTTTCCATAGTAATGGCTAGGGATTCACCCTCTTATGGCTAAGGGGGCAAGGGGCTACCAACCCCCACCCTAGGTCTGCAACTCCCTCCCCCAACTGCACCTATCTAGGTATGTGGTCACTCCCTAACAAAAGCTCATGATGTCGTCATATTTCACAATGTAGGAGTTACTGCGGGAATTTGTCTAAAGCTTCTTGTGACAGAAGCATAACTTGCACATTGTCTTTCCCTTTTCCCAACCTTGTTTCAGGCACCACACCTCCGACCTCAACCTATGCTAGGTTAGTGCACCATGGTGCGTCCTTATCCTACGAAGCTTGTGTACTTGTTCTAAGAATATAGATCTATTGCTTTATCCCACGAGGTGACATGCCTGGTCTTACAATGCATGCTTCAAGTTATCCCTCTCCTACTAACAATAGTTGTGCCATCACCAAGGTCTCTCTCGACCACATCGTTGTTCCGGCTCCTTGTGCTTATTATTTCCATAGCCCTAAGAGAAATCATTCGCATCATTGTAGATGTAGGTCCTGCCCATTCATCGACCTCCCTAGGGTGGGAACAAGGACTGCCCCACTGTTCCAGAAGCCTTTACTTCCTACTTCAATAAGACGCTGCTCTCATTAGGTCCACCAACGTGATCCATGGCTCACGAGACGATTGACAAGAAGCCAACTGGATTAACTGGATCATGGGCTCCTCATGGACAGGAGCCAGACGTGCGTAGGAACCCGCGGAAGCAAGCGCCATGACCCCAAAAGAGAAACAGCACTTGCTACTCCAAGCAACCCCGCCTCCGAGTCCCATCGTCTAGTCAAGAAAATCGGGTTTTCTTGCTATATTTATATGTAACTTAAGGCTGAATTGAGTCGATGAGGTTTAGCGATAAATTAGAGATTAGTATCGACTTGTTCCCTATTGTAGGATGAAATCTTACTATGGAATTGTTATTTTCATTCTGAAAAGGGATCGAAGCTAATGAAATGATAGGAAATGGGGGAAAAAGCATGTGCGCAAAGGCCTTATGAAATCCATTAGCTTCACTTTGATAGCCTTGTTTACAAATAAGGGCCTAGTTGAAATAATGACTATTCGAGTCATGATAGGAAGAGATGAAAGCATCACTTGCCCACTTCAAACGATGGAACACAATATTAATGAGTTTGGGAATCTCCCAATTCCCATTTTTTTAATATTAAAAAGGTGACACGAATAACATGCCCATAAGTTTCTCAAAACCATATGATGTGACCTATCATTGGAAAGCTCTTGAAAAATAGAATCCATTGAGTTATAGAGTGCTGGATTTGGAGTTATAGTGTTCAAGTTATGACAAATCCAAATATTTGACCTCATGCCCCAAACTTATGGGAAATTTCCATATTCTCCAATATGGTGTTATGGGAAAAATACCTAAGCTTATAAAATGTGCCATGCATAAGAAGGGTTAAGCAAGTGTTTTGTGTAAATTAGATGTACCACCATCCCAAATGAAGCCAAGAAAGGATAAGATGATTAGGATCATGCATGTATTCCATGAGGAGCAAGGTATAGTCGAGAGAAGGATAGGAGAGCTAAACAAAGGGATAGGCTAATAAAAAAGGAGTTAAACAAAGGGATACGTTAGTAAAAAAGGAAGCGGTCTATTGCTTATATCTAAAGGGATGGAAGATAGCCATCCATCACATTGATAAGGGTTAGGAAAGTTACTAACACTTAGATAATAAGAATCGTGACATCTAAGGAACATGAGATGTATGATTAATGGGCTCAAGTGGATAGAAAGTGCTAAATGAAACTTTAGTAAATGGAAAGGGATAGCCATAGGCTAGTTATACTCAAGATAAGGAAATAACAAACAAGATTAGAGCTTGATAAGTGTGCTTCTCTCCCAAACAATTTTAAGACACAAGTTAGATAAATAATTGGAGCATAGGGTGAAGGAAAAGAAAAAAGAAAATAAAAACTGTCAAAGTCAAATTCTAAGGGAAACTTATGCCTCTAGGTTGTCCCAACCAAATTTCTAACCCAATCATGTCTAATAGAATCTCCAAGTCCAAAGTTAAGTATAAGGGTCCTCAAAGGCACGAAGTAAACAAGGGAAGATAATAGAGAGATTAAAATATATGACTAAAAGCCAATGTAATGGTGATAAGGAGGGGGAAGAGGGTTGTGATGGGGAGGAAAGAGGGTTGTGATGGGGAGGAAGGAGGGTTGATTTGATCAGCGAAAGATGAAGATAAGAAAAGGAAGTGGTGGAGTTGATGATCGGAAAGGATGGTGGACAAGGGATGGTGGTGGTGAAAGTAGAGAGGAGGTGGTGGTAAGGTGGAGAGCTCTCTCTCTCTCTCTCTCTCTCTCTCTCTCTCTCTCTCTCTCTCTCAAAATGGACAAAGATGATGTTGAGTAAGAGGAAGAGGACATGAAGATGATGTTGAATAAGAGGAAGAGATTTGCAAGAGAAGGCAAAACAAATAAGCATTCTTATGCAAGTTAGATGTGTTATTCTTAATCAATAATGCATTAAACAAATCAAGGCATTGATTTGACCATGAAAAACTATTTTCCAACTTAACCTTCATTAGTGATTCCTTTGCCATTGGGATCTATCAACTTAATTTATTTAAGGAGAAACTTATTCTCCTAGAGTCTAGCATGATCATTCCTTCATAGATTCAACCTTTCATAGGTTATCTAGCTTACCTTAAATTCATTCAACATGTGCTACTAGTTTGACATGAAAAAAAGATGCATTTTTCTCAAAGAACTTTAACCAATTCATTCCAATAGCCCATGGTTTCCCTTCCTTGAAAAAGCTATATTTCTTTCAAAATTAATGTTTATTTTTACATCCCCTTAACATTTCAATTCAAAAACCTCAATTAACTTTTAGCAATTTGTTTCCAATAGCCCATGGTTTTCCTTCCTTCATCAAGAATAATTCCAAGTATGCTCTCATGCTTTAATTTATATGCAGACAATAAACACAAAAACATACCTCATTCACATAAAAATTTGTATCAAGAACAATATGGACCAAGTTTTCACCAAGTAATTTGAATTGACTTTTCATCAAACTCAATCTCAAAAATATGCCAACAAACCAAGAATGAACACAAGTTTATCCCATATTGCATCAATATAAACTTCCACTTAAAATTGTAGGTCATTATTACAACTCCTCAAGGACATAACTTCAACATGCACACATGCGTAAATATATGTATATTTATATCTCCTCTCCCCCTCTTCTCCACTCCATTCCCTCAATAATCCCTCTTCCCCACATCGAGATCATATCTCGCCTTCCCTCATGGCAATAGGACTGGTCAAAGGAGCAATGGATTAAAAGAACTTTCTTAGGTATCTAGTTTTAATTTAGACATAGTGCTTATATGTGAAGAAAGAAGAGGAAGCCAAATACATTAACATGAATCACATATCAACAAGCCATGTAATAATCGAAAACAAATCCATCAATGATGGTAGTGATAGTTGCATTGACCCATTATCATAAATCCACATTATCTAAATAGGATCACGCATAGTTGGTCATTATAACATCATGCACGTAATGAGACTCGTCATAAATAATCCATTCACGGCTATATGCTCATTGCTAGGGTGGCATAATCCTCTTCTACTCATCACAATCGCATCATGTCTATCAAACTGATGAGCCATGGGAACATTTCATCCACAAACATACATTAGAAGCCCAACAGCATGTGCTCAATCTCTACAATCCATATGGCATGCTAGATATACACATTCCCATGGCAACTCATTCAAATTAAAGCAATAGCCTTGATCAATACACCTTTAAGCTATGGATTCCAAGTCAATGATAATTCCCCTCTTAAAACTCAAGGTATGATGTCTTGAGCATCCATAATGATCACAACTGAACACATAATAAGCCAAAAAAAACACTTCCATGTGGCCATGATCCCAACTAAAATCGTGATAGTCATGAACTAAACCTTGAATACTTTCCTACTAAAAGAACAAACTCATAATTATTAACCACTCTAAAGCATGTGCAATGTTAAGCACAAGATCTATCATTTCCTTCTTATTAATAGCTTCCACAAGTGTCGTTGCTAGAGTGCCTTTTTTTGTGAATTGCAAGATTTGTTCTTTCCCTCCTCGTAATGGCTTGCACAAGTGTCATTGCATTGTACACTCTAGAGCATGTGTATTGTAAAACACAAGTTGTTTCCTTCCTCTCAATGGCTTGCATGTGTCATTGTTGCATAATAGTTGTAATGCAATCAATGAAACTTATCAATGGTGGATTCTTTTAGTCTTCAGTACACTTAAGTGAAAGTGACCCTTTAAGATTGACAACATAATACGAGCACAAGCAACATCCATTAATTGTAAGAGATAGCAAGCAGCTCTACGAACTCTTAATAGAAAATAAAAATGACACCACATCTTGTGAAAAACTTCTCACTCCTTATCCCTTTTCTTTGTCGTTCTTTCAAACATACAAACTTCATCTATATGGTTCTTTCTGAACCAATGAAAGCATAGTGTGATAAGCATGCACTCGTTACGCACTCAACACGGCATAGAAAGGTAACACGATATATAAGCTCAAGGTATACTCTTGTATTATTCAATCCAAAAAAGCGAGACAATATAGACACATCCCAAGACTACACCCTCGTGACGCCGCACATAAGAGGGTTCACCATTGGGTATAAGGAATCACACGTAGAGTGGAAACAAAGCAGAGCTTTGAGTCACTACTACTCCCTATATAGGTGCATTCGGTAGCAACTGCATGGTATAGCTACAAAGCCCTTACACTCAAAGGCACTTGAAAACACCAACTTTAGTCCCTTTAATAATGCCTTATCTGATAACTCAATTGAGATTGATCCCTAAAGTGTCCTCTATACCAACTCCCATCATCAAATAATAGTCATTATGGATAAAGACTCTTTGGTTGGCATGTTAAACATGCAAAGGCATGTTCGAGGGCATGTCAAAAGTATTACTTGTCAGCCATCTCTAGTACCAAAAGTGGAATTCCACATGTTCAAGGAAAGAAGAATGGTTGATTAAGCATTGAAAAGAACATGATGTCTCATTCCTAGAACATGAGAATCTAAGTAACTAGGTGATAGTTACATCATTGAGACTATGAAGGATAGGGAACAAGATATGGGTAGGTTCAAGGTAACCTTTAAGTAGTGCCTTCCCTAGAAGACACTTGGCACAATGACCTTAACCAAATATATCAAAAGAACCAACCCCAATGAACTATCTAAACCCAAAAATCATTAATACATTTATACTAGACATAAGAGCTACTCCACTGCATTGCATTATATGCTCTTTACCTGCAATACCACCACTTTTAAATAAGGAATTGAGTATATTGTACCTTGATGATTATAAGAGGTGGTTAATTATCAATCCCATGACCACAAATTTAAGAGCTCGTAACATAACTCCATTTACACTTGCATTGCTTCATCTACACTTTATTCCTTCCTTTCTCTCTCTTGTAGTTCTATCTTTTTCATCTCCATTATATGCAATAAATTAGCAATTAGACGCTTAGACTTCCTCAGATCACCCTTATAACCAATATCAAAGTTATGTTCTTGATCCATTGTCTAATTTATTCTTTCATTTTCAATTTACAGTCGAAAAATGTTCACATTGGTTATAAAGGTACTTGGAGGACTTGAGAAGTAACCCATAATCAAGTTAGAAACATATCCTAAAGTCATGCTATTTAGCTAAGAATGAGCACCTTTCTCTTAGCTTTGTTTACAAAACTCAAGGAAAATGGACTTGAAATAAGTTTCAATTGAGGCCTCTTTTGCAAAGTAGAATATTACTATTCTCCATTTTTTAATTTTTAAGCACAAATACATGTTACATATTTTTGGGGCACTAGATAGAATGTTAAACTATTCTCCATTTTCAAGCTCTTATGCAATCCTCCATGGTTTTTTTGCATAACACAAGGAACCATAACTACTCCAATACTCATGAAATATTGCTTATCTTTTATCCCGACTTACTTAGGCATATATTTCTATAACAATTCAAGTTGGATATTATGCTCAAGATTGACTTACAAAGTTTGGATTAAAGAAAGTGGTTTAACATCAACATTTCCAAAAGTTATGTCCTCAAATCCATGATTAAATTGGTAACGAATAAAAGAAATCTCCCCAACCTAACGTTCTCCAACTTACACAACCAAAATTCACAACTACACAAAAAATGTTTGAGAATATCAAAAGTTAAAAATCACCAAGGATAATATTTGTATTCTAACCATATTAAGGATCATGATTCCAAACACAAGCCACTTCTTGAACTTAACTCATTGAAAATTGTCAGCAACTTATTCATATGTATTGAAAAATACTTACAAGTCTTCCAATTCCACCATGGCAAACTATATTGAGACATTGGCCTTCTTCATTATTGAGTATTGCATTGCCTACTTATTTTCATAACCTTCTTCACCCCCATAGCAAGCTTCTTTTGAGCAAATGGCATGAGCACATGAAACATGGATAAACATCGAAAGCATATTTCTCATCATACATACACTTTGATTGTTTTCAAGTTAGCTATGATATGCCACTTGACCATAAAACCACTTATGCTAGACATGCAAGAGTCCCATTATGTTGTTTCGCAATAGGTCTACAATGCTTGCATTCTCCAAGCTTTTTCTTTAGACTGGTCAAATTATATTATAAATGTCAATACCAAATGTGTAACTCTCATAAATTTCCTACAATCATGCATCAAGGGCCCTAAATGTTCCAAGCTTTAAGAAAGAAGAGAATAAGAAGTTTGTTCGTTTGCAAATGGAAATTCCTATGTTACAATGGCAAAGAAGGCTCACTTTTTATTCCTATGTTACAATGACAAAGAAGCCTCACTTTTTAATGCCAAAAGATACACCAAGAATGATTATTGCTAATGTCCACATTGCAATAGCGCATCCTCCTAGATTGTTATGGGCCTTTAAATGTTTACAATGTGCGTTTTTATTCCCATGGTTAGATCTAAGCTTTAGTTCACACTTTTGTTGATAATTGTGCTCATCAATTTCCCCTTCTAATTTTAAAGTTTTAGCCACACGTTTGAGATCAAAAGAGGATGACTGCGCTAATGTCTAAATTGCAATAGCACATTATATGTTTGAAATGTTTATAATTATGCTCTTCACTTTCCCCTTTCTAATTTTATTAGTATTTCACACAAGGAAGGCGTCTTATCACTCAAAACATAAATTTCTACGCATTATGCTTTTGGCTCATCCATTGTCAACGCCATTGTATTTTCACTGGATTCACCTCAATCTTACCATTTTCATAGACATTTAAAAGCTCAGTTATGAGATCGGCATCCAAATCAACAATACGCTTGCGTTTTAAGTGCTTACTCAAGTTTAGCTCCTTCAACGTAAAATAAATGTCTTGCTCTTTAATCGCTGTCAGTTCAATCAATTCCTAAACAAACGAAAAGAAGACATATCAACAAGATATACAACAAGAAAGAATAGACAATATGTGGCTTTCCAAGTCTTCTGATTTCTAATTCATAACAAGAGGACCCAACAAAAGATATATACTAAAAGACAATGACAAAACAACGCTTGGAGGAAAATGGCAATCCAATTAATCATCTACCCTTGGTATCGAAGTTCTACAGGCTATCGGTGCAATGCTAGGGTATCGTGAGACATGAATTGGGGAATTGAGGCAACATGGAAACTATTGACAATAATATGAAAAAGCAATAGAAGCAAGAAGAGAAGAATTATTAATCAAAACCTGCTAGAGAATGAAACTTTGAGTGGGACTAAAGTTGTTCTGGTTGGGTTTATTTAGAGAAGCAAAAACTAGAACGGACAAAATGCCATTTATTGTTGACCACAAAAAAAATGTTTCCATCAAACATCCTCCAAGGTAGTATCAATTGATTCTGATCATGAGCAAGGTCTTCCTTGCTGGGGCTTGCTGAAAATAGTTTTCCCATGGTCACATAACTATAATAGGATCCATGAAATGATGTCCATTCGTGGAATTTAAATCAATGGACTGCATCTGGTTGATGATTCCACAAAATTACACTCCCATAGCCATACGTGCGAGAAAGAGAGGAGAAAAAGAAAAAGAAGGTTATATTAACATCCACTACAGACCAAAACAAAACTGAGACAAATCTGCAAGTCCATGTCCCAAGAATCATGGGCAAGAATCATGGGAGAAGTAAGAGGCTAGTCCTCGTATGATGTGGAGTCCTTAACTAGCATGTATAAGAGTACAATCAATAGCCTACCACTAACTCCACCCCGTGGGTATGATGGGATGCAGTATATCGTACGTAAGGCAAGGGAGAAGGAGGCCTCTCATACCTAATATGCCCCGACATAAGTTGTGTGCTCTCTCCACCACAGCTCTATGATGCCAATCTCGGAGCTGAGCAACCAGTGTTTGATAGAAAACATGATGGGTATGCACCTAGCTAGCCTCGGCACCCAATGTCTGAGGCTGTCTGTACTATGAGCCTCCTAACCCCAATGTTTGAGGCTGTCTGTACTATGAGTCTCCTAAGGATGAGAAGATATGATGCTACATGGTTGATCCAAGATGGGAGCTCACAAAATTGGCTATTTACCTAGAGTCCATAGTCGCAAAGAAACCCATTCCATAAGGTTAGGAAACTCGTTTCATACCCAGATGTTTCATAAATGTGTGAAACACCTATTTTAAACTTTCACAAATGACATACCCTAAATGCCTTGGGACTTTTGTAATCATCATTTATCATGGATTTAGTTAACACATTGACATGGATATTGGCATTGATTTTCGGAGTTTCGTTTTGAGTTGTTATCCATGATGATTGCATATATTGATGGCTCCTTTTACAGCTGAAGTTGATGTTGGGCATGGATAGTGGACCATAATGCATGCAAATATTGATGCTATGTTGAATGTTCATTTGCATTATATTGAATAATGAATAATGATAAGCTATGTTTTCTACATCACATTAGTCATACAATATACGTATATAAAACTTTCATACTTTTTAATATCTAGAATGAAACCCATTTCTAACATTGTACAAAACTCATATGAAACCTATTAAACCTGTTTCATATACCTCCCACTTCAGAAACCCTTGGCAACTATGCTCGGGTCACTGGGTGACTAGGTTTAAACGCTCCATAAAGGCTAGAAGCAGATTCTCACGAGAGCGTTGCTTAAAAATCAAACTAACAGGAACCTAAAGTTAAATTCTATCATGTTGGCCTACTAGACACATTAAAGGTTGCTACAAATCAACAAAATGGAGGATATGAGAGATCAGTTTGCATCCCTTGGATGAACAATACCTTCGAAGGATATGGCCATAGTTCTTCTTACCCAACTGCCATCTCCAAAGTATGATGTTTTCTACACCAACCTCTGACCTCGAGAGTACGTGAGCCACTTCTTTGCAAGAGTTGGCTGTTGTGCTCCCTGGCGCGAGGATCGAGATAGACAGTGCTTGCTAGCAGCACAGAGAGAGAGAGAGAGAGAGAGAGAGAGAGAGAGTGAGTGAGTGAGTGAGTGAGTGAGTGCAAAGTAGGGAGTGAGAGTGAGCACGACTTGTGGATACAGTGACAAGTGTACCTATTTAGGTTTTTAGATAGATATATATATGAAAGTACAAGTGTGCTAAGGATGTGTTCACACCCAAGCACATTTAAAAGGCACCAGGGCCCTTTATTCCCAACAACCTCCCACCTAAAGGCAATGTGCCTTAAGAGGAGAAAAGAATCAACTAAGTCTAGGTATGTACAAAGCTGAAATACATATATCTATCCAAATCCCATCATCTGTCGGTAATGAGCAAACTGCTCTGCTGGAAGATCCTTTATGAGCAGGTCTGCAAGATTATCATCTATATGCACTTTGACAAGCTCAATACTATTGTTGTCAAGTACATCTCTAATGAAATGGTACTTCACCTGTATGTGCTTCATCTTTGCATGAAAGATGCGATTCTGTGCTAGCATGATAGCACTCTGACTATCACAATGGAAAACAGGTAACTCTGTAATGCCAAGCTCTCCCACCAGACGTGAAAGCCATAAAGCCTCCTTGCATGCCTCAGTGACAGCCACATACTCTGACTCTATAGTAGACAATGTAACACACTTTTGTAGCCTGGAGATCCAAGAGACTGCTCCTCTTTGAAGGTAAACACATACCCATAAGTGGACTTTCAGCAATTTGCATGACCAATATAGTATGCATCCATAAAGCCAACGACAAATGCCTTCTGCTTTCCAAAGCAGATGCATAAATCCTTTGTGCCTTTGAGGTATCTCATAATACCTTTCATTACTTCCCAATGCTTTTTACCAGGGTTTGCCATGTATCTGCTAACCACTCCCACTGCAAAGGTGATGTCAAGACGTGTAGCAACCATAGCATACATCAAATTGCCAACAACTAAAGCATATGGTATCTTGGCCATTTCAACCTTCTCATCATCAGATGTAGAGATGTTCTCTGTACTGAGTTTCACATATGGAGGCAATGGAACCCCATTTGTTTTCCCCCCCTCCATATTGAAATGCTACAAAACCTTGGAGATATACTCTTGCTGAGATAGATAGAGTAATCCTTTTTACCTATCTCTGAGTATTTGCATGCCAAGAATATGATTTGCATCACCAAGATCCTTCATGTCAAAGCTACCATGAAGACTTTGCTTCAGTGAGTCCAAGGCATGAGTATCCCTGGCAACAATTAGCATGAAATCAACATACAAAACCAAGATAATCAGGCTGCCATTTGCTGCCTTCTTGGTGTACAAGCAGTGATCCACTTGACTTCTATGAAAACCTTGAGACTACATAAATGTATCAAACTTATGATGCCATTCTCACGGTGCTTGTTTCAGCCCATACAAACTCTTTTTGAGTTTACATACCATCTTCTCTTTTCCTTTTGCCACAAGCCCTTCAGGCTGCTACATATATATGTCTTCATGCAGATCACCATGTAAGAATGCAGTCTTTACATCCATCTGTATGAGCTCCATATCTTCAAGCCCAAAATGATTCTCAATGTAGTCATCTTGACTACAGGAGAGAAAATCTCATCAAATTCAACTCCATGTTCCTGCTTGTACCCCTTCACAACCAATCTTAGGAACCAAAAGTGATCTTCATCTTGTAAATCCATTTGCATGGAAGTGTTTTCTGCCCTTTAGGCAACTACACCAAGTCCCAAGTGTCATTTTTCTCAAGAGATTCCATTTCTGACAGCATGGCTTTATACTATTTCTTGCCTGTCCATTGCTTCCTTGAAGCAAGAAGGTTCACCACAGTCAGTCAACATGACATAATCAGCCACATTGTTTGCACCAAGAATGAATCTATCAGATTGTCTAGCAACCTTGGACGATCTCCTAACCCAATGATCATTGTTTGCTGGTTGTTCCTGCAAATTTCCATTTTCAGCTTGCTGTCTTGGCATTTCAGCCTACAAATTAATATTAACAACTTGTTGTCCTAGCTGTTCCTGCACCTGGCTCATTATTATGGGCAATAGCTGGCTGATCATTTTCAACATTATTTTTTGCATTTGCAAGTTCATTTATAGCAAGTATTTGCTACTGTACAGCGGGCACATTTTGCTGTCCAAAAGGTATTTCTTCCCGGAATACAACCCTACGGACCTCCTCAGTCTTTTCGAGTCGTTTATGCATGAGATCTTCCCGGAAGATAACATCGTTGCTGCGTACTACTTTCCTTTTCTCTGGATCCCATAATCTATACCCCATTTCACCCTTGTCACCATATCCTTAAAAAAAACATTTACAGGACTTTGGCTCAAGTTTGCTGCGTTTTTCTTTACAAATGTGCACAAATGCTTCGCAACCAAATACTTTCAAGTGTGCATACAAAGGTGGCTTACCCGACCACGCTTCTTGCGGAACTCCCCCCCCCCCCCCCTCCCCTGGACATCCAATGGCTCATTATTATGGGCAATAGCTGGCTGATCATTTCCAACATTATTTTTTGCATTTGCACGTTCATTTACAGCAGGTATTTGGTACTGTATAGCGGGCACATTTTGCTGTCTAAAAGGTATTTCTTCCCAGAATACAACCCTACGGACCTTCTCAGTCTTTTCGGGTGTTTATGCATGAGATCTTCCTGGAAGATAACATCATTGCTGCGTACTACTTTCCTTTTCTCTGGATTCCATAATCTATACCCCATTTCACCCTTGTCACCATATATTAGGAAAATGCATTTACAAGACTTTGGCTCAAGTTTGCTCCGTTTTTCTTTACGAATATGCACAAATGCTTCGCAGCCAAACACTTTCAAGTGTGCATACAAAGGTGGCTTACCCGACCACGCTTCTTGGGGAACTCCCTTCCCCCCTCCCCAAACACTTGTTTGGTGATTGATTAATCAAGTGTACAGCTGTCATAACAGTCTTTGCTCAAAAACCATGGGGTAATGCAACATGAGACAACATCGTAGGAACCTTATCCTGTATAGTCCGATTCATACGCTCTGCAACTCCATTTTGGGGTGGATTATGAGGGGTAATGAGCTCCCTCTTTATCCCTTTGCTGTCACAAAATGCTTGAAAGGCCTTGGACACATATTCCCCACCATCGTCAGAGCAAAGACACTTAAGTGTCTTATCAGTCTGATTTTCAACCAATGCCAAGAATTTTTTAAACTTGTTAAGCACTTCATCCTTGCTACGAATAGAGTAAACCCATACCTTCCATATAGCATCATCGACAAAGGTGACAAAATATTTCTTTTCTCCTAAAGATAAACTTGGCATTTAAGATACATCAGAATGTACTAACTCCAGAGGAGAAGATATCAGCGAAAGAGACTTCTTATAAGGCGTTTGTGCATGTTTACCATAAACACAATGATCACAATGCTCAAAATCAACATAACGAAGACAAGGCAAGTAACCCTGACAAGAAAGCACTTTCATTCTAGTTTGACTCATGTGTCCCAACCGGCCATGCCATAAAGAAACACTTGGCTGCTCGGTCACAGCAACAATATGATCACTCACACTAGATACATGGAGAGGATACAAGGTATCACTTTTACAACCTTTGGCAATCACTCTAGATCCCTTACAGATCTTCCATTTCCCATCACCAAAGGTGGTATATGATGCCTTGTTGTTTAACATTGAAGGTTTGGATTTTGCATATGTTGTTTAGACTCAACTGGAATAACTGTATGCACAAAAGAGTGCCGCAAGCAAAGTGTATTGGCTAAAAAAGCTTATGGATTTGCGTATGAAAGAGGCTACAGCAATGTCTACTCACTTGAGTGAGTTTAACTCTATTTTCAACCAGTCGGTTGCCTTGAAGTTCTTGATTGATGAAGAATTTAAGGCTACGTTCTTGCTTTGCACTCTGCCAGAGAGTTGGGATACATTCAAGACTGCTATGAGCAATTCTAATGCGATTCTTTTGTATGCTGATATAGAGAGTGCTCTACTCATGGAAGAAATGAATCGGCAGAACAATGCATCCAGTAAGTCTTCCAATGCTTTGCATACTAGAGGCAGATCACGGCAAAAAGGCAAATCTAATAGCAGGGGATGCAATAAATCAAGTGGCAAGGATGTTGAATGCTATCATTGTGGCAAGAAGAGTCACTTTAAACGTGACTACTACAAATGGAAGAAAGAAAAAGGAAAGGGCAAGAAGACAGATGATAGCAAGGACGAGAAGAAAGAGAGTTAGCCTAAGAAGAGTAGTGTCAAAATTAAAGAGAAGAATGTAGTCACTCATGACAGTGACAGTGGGAATGGCGTACTCTTGGTCTCTTCACCCTTTAGTACACATGCTTTACTTGCAAATACGGACAATGACATGCATACTTGGATTCTAGATTCAGGTGCTTCTTTTCATGTCACCCCTCATCGTGAGTGGTTTTCTGACTACACAGAGGGTTGACATGGTGTTGCTCATCTTGGGGACATCTATACATGTGACATTGTAGGTATTGGCAGTGTGCAGTTGCAATTTCAGCATGGTTCTGTCTTCACACTTCAGTCATTAGGCCACTAATTGAGTCACTTCAGTTTGAAATTTTGGCTCCCTCCACTTTCCCATGAATCTCTCACCTACCTTCATAGCTACCCACCTTCAGTGGAGGACTTGAATCTCTCTCTCCAAGCCATTTCAGCTCGTGGTTCCTTCTGGGCAAATCTTCCTCGACTCTAGGCGCAGCTATCTATCACCTCGCATGATGACATTAACCTCTCGTCGTTCCAGCATTGTGTTTTCTTCAGCCTGCTGCCTATTTGCGGCTGTGTCTCCATCGTACGCTGCATGCAACCCATGCGCCCTACAATGTTGGTGAGAATCCCAGGGCTTTAGAAGCTTACTATGTAAGCTATCTCCCCATCAAATCTTTGGTCACATAATTGCTTGTACGTGCTGTGATAGCTGAAAAACCAATCGGGTCTGTTAACCCTAATCACAGGCAGCCATAGCTAACTTCCTAAAGCTTCATCTTTCACTTTATTATCTCACTCACTGGAGTTCTTGCCACTCTGATTCACTAGCCTACTTATTCTCCAGCAAGATCTAATCAGCAAAGAGAGGAAGTTCTTGAAGTTTTTTGAAGTCTTGAGGATCTCAAGCATCAACACCATAGCCATTAACATTCAAGCTTCGTTTCCCGTGGCTCAATCTTGGTAAACTCAAGTCTTTGCTACTGAGAATTACTCAGTATTCAGCAAACACAACCTCATTTCAGGCAAGCATTCAAGTGACTTACCAACAAGGAGGGGAGATCTTGACAGATTACAAGCACAGTGTCCATTAACACTCATCTAGTGCTTTTAGCACTTATGTTATCTAACACAATCAGCTTTGCCTCTAATCAAATCTCAATTTTTTGTGCTACTCCAGCATCAAATCAAGGAAGGAAAGACTCGGACTTGCAAGACCTTAAAGATCCCAAGTTCAAAGGGCATACTAGTCACCTAATCACCTAGTATCTCTTTATACTAATCACGTAGTGCTTCTTGGCACTTATGCTCAACTAAAATTTGAAATTTTTGAAGCTGATTTGCTGCTGATCTGGCAATCTCAACATGGGCAAGGACTCACCGACAGCTCAATTCAACGGTGTTGGATTCCATACATGGCAAACTAAGATCAAACCGATCCTGATGAAGAAAGGCTTGTGGTCAATCACAAGTGGTCAAGAGAAGAAACCAAGGAAAGCTGCACTTTCAGTCATATGGGATAAAAATGATGATAATGCTCAAGCTATTATCAAGCTCGAACTTGATGACAGCTACATTCATCATGTTGATGATTGTGAAACCTCTCAAGCAAGATGGGATCGATTAGAAACCCTATTTGGAGCTCATTCAAAATCCTCCAAATATGGCTTACTGATTAATCTTTTAGGCTTGAAATGAAAAGTAATACCTCACTTACAACTCATTTGAATTATATGGAAAGCTTGTTGATACAACTTACAGGGATTAACTTGAAGATGGATGATGACATTTGCATTGGAGTGCTTCTCAAAAGTCTTCCACCCGAGTTTGATAATGTGTCTACCACATTAATCAACATGCCAAAGCCGAAGCTTGTGGATATCAAAGCCTCTCTCCTAGAAGAGGAAAAGAAGATCAAGAGCAAAGGAGAAACAAGCATTCCAAGAGGAGACCAACAACTCCTCTATGTGGAAGGGAAGAAGAGCATAGTCTGTGATTTTTGTAAGAAAACTGGGCATATTAAGAAGTTTTGCTATGCTAAGAAAAGGTCCCAAAGAACATATCTTGCTATAGTCAAAGAAGATGAAGACAACAAAGAAGAAGAAGAAGAAGAAGAAGAAGAAGAAGACACCCAAGAACGAAAGGATAGGACTCACCAGTCCCTCTTTTGTAGCTCATTTTTTGATAGACTTTTTTAAGTTTAGAATGTGAACTTGCCTAATGTTCCCACCATAAGCTCCTATACTCCTCATGTAACCTCTGCACACTACAGTCTCTACACACTTAGTGACGCCTTGTAACAGCCTCTAGCTTTATATGGTTGGTTCTTTCCATGTCTACACTTAGCAAGATTCTACTCATGACAGCCTATGTATACTCAGTGTCTTTTTTGGTTGTGATTGAGCCCCCGGGTGTTGAGAAATGTGCAATCACATCCACCATAGCCTCTTTGTAAGGAACAAACAAGGCAAAGAAACACATTGCACATAAAGCTTTAGACTAGGTCATGTATGCATGGTTTATTAAAACCACAGTTGGTGAATACCATAGTCACTTTCCGCTTTTCCTCACCTACCAATACCACCTACTGTAAGCCTATAAAAGGCACTCATCCCCACACTCATTCCATCAATCATTCTCATCATTGTACTTGGATTATGCTTGGATAATATCAGTTGTTCTTCTTTGTCAATGCTTATATCTCATTATGATTGTCTATTTGCTCATCAATGATCCTCCTTAGCATGCATCCTCAATATTTTAACACCACTACTGCCCTTCGCTGCAAATAGCACAAGCATCTAAAGGTTATGAAGGTAGAATTGGCTAAGCTCATAGCCCACTTTGCAAAGAAGCATTGGCACTCAGAACATTAGTGCAGCTTCTAGTGTGCCTGCAAATGTGCATCCTTGCTTTCCCATCCCTGTGTAATCTATTAACACTATCTACATGGCCCCAGGGCTGCTTTTGAACCACCATGATCATGATCACCTTCAAGGCCTCTGATCAGGTGCCCTCCTACGGCAAATGTGCCACTCACTAGCTCCAACCTTAGGACCACTTTCTCAGCTACAATAGAGGAGATGATAGAGTCCTGTCCACCCTGTGATTGGGATGAAGTAATTACAGAACACTCCTGGCTAGGGATTAAGACAAAACCCGAACATGAGCAAGAAGAGAGGCTTTTCCTTTCTTTTAAAAGATAGAGGGAAGGTGATGGAACATGGCTCTTCGAAAATAAGGGAAAAGATGAACATGGACAGAGATGGCAACCACCTACAAAGAGAGGAATAGGAGGCTGGCCAGGAAGAAGGTAGTAAGGAGCATGGCAAAGCAGATAGTGGAGGCAAACTACATGAGGAGAGGCAGCATGCTCAATAAGAAAGGGAGAGGGAGACTAATAACAGTGAGATAAATATTGCTTAGTAGAAGGGAGTTTACAAGAGGAATAGATAACACGAAGCAACGCAAGAAGAAACAGACACAAATGAAAAATTTATGCACACGAGCATTAAGATAATCACCAGTCACAAATTATGTTCGTCTTTCATGAACAGTAATGGGATATTGACATTGGTAGT
This sequence comes from Lygodium microphyllum, assembly GCF_053477565.2. Lineage (NCBI taxonomy): Eukaryota > Viridiplantae > Streptophyta > Polypodiopsida > Schizaeales > Lygodiaceae > Lygodium > Lygodium microphyllum. Next base: position 135,785,923 of record NC_141145.1, read on the forward strand.
TGTTAAGCAATCCCTTTTCACAGCTCTGTGTCAAACTCTGGGAAGGATATTGTGAATGCCTGAAACTTCAAATTTATGGGCAGTTTCTAAAATGACTTCATTGGTAGTGTAACAGTATCATAGATTACCTGGATGGTGATCCTAACCCTTGTCCTTAAAACCCTCAAAATAGTCCGACTCCAGTAGTGTTTATAGGATGCCATCCCCAAGTCAGATAGAGGCCGCTCAGGTGTACCCACTTTCTTCTCTAATTTTGACAACTCGTATGCTGAATTTGTACAGAAACCAATCATTCAATGAGCTTATTTTAGTTTCCAAGAGTAGATGTTGCCAATGAAACAAACAATGAAAAGAGTTGTGTGTCTTGAAACTCTAATTTATTTCAAAAGAGCAGATGCTTCTATATAATCAAACTTAAGGACCTAAAAAACTGGAGGTGTTGAAACTCACATTTGTTTTCTGACATGTGGATGCTTTTTAAAATCCAAACGCAGACCATGTTGTTCAGGTACAAAGATCTTGTAACCTATAAGGAATTCCAAAGGCCTCAACCTTCTCTCAAAGTGTACAAACCAGGACAAACGAAGGCCAAATCCATGCTCTAGCTGAGCCACAGATCTGGACAGTCATAGTACAAATTGAAAATGGCACATATGTCTGCATGCATGCATGCACACGTGCATAGGCATGTACACGCTTGCACACAGTGTGCATGCATGCACATGTGCATAGGCATGGCATGCACACACTTGCAGGCTGTGTCATATCCTTGCCAATGCACCTTCTACATGTTCCTACCTTGACATGGGTACTAGGCAAACTATTGTATGTACTTAAGCAAGTATTTATCTAGTCTCATTCTATGAATGAGGCATTTGGGTTTGCATATTGTGGAACATGTCTGACTAATCCACGATTATCTTTTTGGGCTGGATATAGATCATATAACTCATCAGTATTGCCTGAAGGCACAATTACCATCTCTTTCCAAGAAATTTGCACTTCTCAACTTCATTGAGTGCCTATTATACAAGGATGAGCTGCACCGTTTTGCTATACAATGTTCATTAGTGCTACAGGAAGAAACAATGAACGCATAGGGACAAAAATGGTAATCAGAAGATGTATGATCATAGAGTTCAGCTTGTTACTCTCTAATTCTTTTCGGGCATTACCTATAAAGGATCCAGTCATCTAAGCAACAATTGATTGTTCCTAATGACTCTCGTGATCCTCCCCTACAGTGCTTCTCAAGTCAATTTGATTTGTGTAACAAACCTTTTGTATATCAATTGTTACCAAAAGTGTACAAAGAGTTGCTCCCTCCGTCTCCAGCAACATTCCCCCCGGTATCACAGTAGCTAGCTCGCTAGGTCCTCGGCAGTGACGCGCAATGGAAACCTCTGGTCAAATGCCAGTGCATTTTGCAAGTGCCCCCCAGTCAAACACCTTGCATGTTGTCCTTTCTGAGGAACAGCTCTTATCTGTCCGTGCCACCACAGAGCTGGAACTGAAAGAAACAGCAATCTTTGGACAGGTCATAGGACACTCCATCCAGGGCCCAGCTTCGGGATTGGCTTCACTCTGGAGGAGTTTTGGCTAGAAAGAATTGTCCAACAAGGCTACCCTCTTGCCCTGTATCTTTTCTTACTCTTTGTGGAAGCGATTGTTGAGAAACCCTTCACCCGCAATTTGCATTTTTGCGTTTTTGTGTTTTGCATTTTAGGATTTGTAGCCCCAAAAAGGGGCGCCATCCTAGACTCTGACTGTTCCTATTTATAGGCCACTCTCTCATTCATTCCTCATGGCTAATTCATTCAGTCCGTCACCTCTTCTCTCCAGCCTCTCCACTACCCTCACATCCCTTCAAGAGGACATTGCGGTTCATGGTTCGTGGATGTCTTCATCATCTTCCTCGTGCTACAACACCCTTGTTCCCTTGTATCGCATTCACTCCATGATTCAAAACTTCATCATTCCATTCAAGTGCTAGATGGTAGGAGACAGCAATGGGAAGCTTTGATTGCAATGTCCTTTGCGAATTGGGTGTGGGCAGTAGAGACGGACTCTTGAAACTTGAAAACGAGATTGAGAGAGAGTGGTAGGTTGCATGACTATTTATTGAAGTTTGGGGCACTTAAATTAGGGTTTTGCATGTGGAACATAGTAACTCTCTAGGATCACATGTCTTTTGGAAATAAGAAGGTTTGTTGATTAATCAATTCTTGGGGCTGTTTTAATCAAGCTAATGCAATTTTAGTTCAATGACTTTCTCGGTGTCTACTGAGTTCACTTTGTGTTCCTCCTTGCAAACCCTACTATCTCGCTGGTACATCATCTTTTGACATGGTATCAGAGCTAGATCTGCTTAAACAGCGGCAAAGATCCTCCACTCCATTGATGGCAAAGACCGGTGGCGGGTTCGACATCCACTTCTCTTCTTCTTCCGCTACATCAACATCCTAACTGACGGCTGCTCCCCCCTACGTTTGTTGTTTTTCAGCCTGCGTTTTTAGTATTTCTCTCTCTTGCACTGTCGTATGCATCAAATCCAGCCTTCCTTGGCTGGGTTTGCCCCCAAAGATCCTCCTCATCAGAGAAGACAAAGACCGGAGGCGGGTTCGGCATCAACATTTGATTTCTCTATCATTTCTGTTGCACATTGAGAGAGATCCTTTTTCTCCCTCCCACCCTCCCTTCTCCAATTTGCCACACCAGTACCATGGCGTCTCCACCAACAGTTTGCCAGTCTACTTGGTGTTCTTACTATGGCAAGAATAGTCATTCCACCGATGACTGTTGACATCCATCTTTGCTCCCCACCCCCTAGAGTATATGCGTCTTCCACCAGGCACTTCTTGTGCCACCTCTCCTTTCTAGGCCACAGAGATCGTTCTACATCGGCTATCGGAGTATTATGCTCAAGGCAATAAGCCGCACCTGACGCGCACTAAGTCCTTTCGAGCACACGGATGCTCTAAGATCTTACACAACAATAAGCCCTCCTAGAAACCACCTTGCTGTGCGGAGGTTTCCCCCATCCACTTCCGGGTACAATGGCTTCCATAGGCCACATCTCCTCCACAGACAGCTCTCCTAAGAGCCCACAACTGTTCCCCACCCTCTTCCACTCAGGTTTGAGAGGCCACTTTTGGGTGCTTTTCCGCTGCTTCTTTCGAGCCCCAAATACCTTCTTCGACACAATTGACAGCACTTCCTTCGTCATTTGATGCTTCACAGTCTATGAGCCATGAGCAGTTGATTCCCTTTCTCTCTCAGACTAGGATTCAAAGGGGGATTTTCTTACTTCGCTCTCAAAGGGGGCTTCCAGTTCTTCTTCGTCTTCAAAGGGGGCTCCTACTTCTACTCCTTCCGATTCAAAGAGGTATCCTATGTGCCATGAAGTTCTTCACACACCACCATCTTTCACTTTTGAGGAGTGGCTCTCCTATGAGCAATCATTTCCTCTACTCAAGTCTCATACCCAGGATCTAGAGGATCTACCTAGATCAGGGCCCTTGGGTCTTCAGCAGCGACTTGGTGGCTAGGCCTTCGTATTCCTTCCAGTATGGAGTCACAGAGCTAGTGGCTTCTCTCCTGAGGTTGAGTTTCGAGTTCTACAACTCATCCAGTCTCCTGACTATCTTCAAAGATCTCCTTTCAAGTGGTATTCTCAGATTACACAGTGGATCTTCTTCGTCCCCTAGTCAACATGGAGCCACCTCCCGAGCTCGAGTACGGGCATATCCTTATGGTTCTCAGTACCACACAAAGTCCGACATTCCTCCTATGCCTTACATGTTTTCATCATCTTCGTACTAGGGTGCTTGGGCAAGTGAACAATTTCCCCACAAGGGATACTATCCAAGTGGCACCTGTTGCATGAGCATTCTTCGACATGTAGCATTGCATCTTCACCTCACTCTTCTCTTATTCCCCTTTCTAGGCCTGAGAGGGGTGTTGAGAAACCCTTCACCCGCAGTTTGCGTTTTTGTGTTTCTACGTTTTGCGTTTAGGGTTTGCAGCCCCAAAAAAGGGCGTTATCCTAGACTGACTGTGCCTATTTATAGGCCACTCTCTCATTGATTCCTCGCGGCTGATTCATTCAGTCCGTCACCTCTTCTCTCCAACCTCTCCACTACCCTCACACCCCTTCAGGAGGACATTGCGGTTCGTGGTTCATGGCTGACTTCATCATCTTCCTTGTGCTATGGCACCCTTGTTCCCTTGTATCACATTCACTCCATAATTCAGAACTTCATCATTCCATTCATCAAAGTTTCTTCTCTCTTCTCTTCTCTTCTCTTCTCAGTGTCTTGCTGAGTTCACTATGTGTTCCTCCTTGCAAACCCTATTGTCTCGCTCATACGTCATCTTTTAATAGCGATGTCCTACTTCCTCCGCTCACGTGTGAGCGGACTATATGGCCTTCAACTTCTGGTAAGGGAGGAGACTGAGCTACTGGACTCAGAGTATGCAGATGATACCGCTCTTTATGTAGAGGATGATGAGCTGATATTGGAGAGAGTGAGACTAGCTCTTGAGGTATTTTACACTACAGGTGGAGTGAAAATCAACTGGCAAAAGTCAGTTGGTTTTCTTAGAGATCCGGACCCTAGCACGGGGTGGGGTGTCCACTTAGGGTTCAGATGGGTGAGCAGGGGACATACCGTCCGATATCTAGGGTTCCAAGTGGAACTCGACATCATTCCTGCCTAGCAGTTTCTTCCAGTTCTCGACTCTATTAGGTGGAAGCTGACCTACTGGAGCACAGTCCGCCTTTCCTTGGTGGGCTGAGTGCCGGTGGTCGATCATGTCCTCCTATCGTTCGCTTGGTACACTGCCTCTTGTTGGTGCTTCTCCTCATCTTGTGTGGTTCAGCTTCGCCGCCTAGTGCGGAAGTTTCTCTGGGCTGGCTCAAACAGTTCAAGGATTCCGGAGTCAAGGTGGCGTAGGCGACCATCATCCGGCATCGATCTGAGGGAGGGCTTGGGATCATCGACCCAAAGTTCCAGAGCCTGGCCCTTTTGGGCAAGCTAGTGATCCCTGGTCCCACACCAAGTGGACAAACTTAGAAAGTCCTTTTGAAGGAGGGTCTCCAGGAGTGCAGACCAAGGCTTGGTAGTGGATGGAGGCCATCCTTGAGATGGATCTTCACGACTGCCCAGATCGCGCCACCAAAATCTTCCTTCCTTCGCAGCTTCGTGTATGGCAGGGCCTTTGCAAGGCCCTAGTTCAAAGGCCCCCAGGATGTCAAGAGAAGATAGACCGCCAGCAGATGGTCTGAAACCCCCCGATCAGAGATCGGGACAAGATACACATTGATAAGCGTCCCCCACATCCAATGGGCTGGCTAGGAGACTGGTCCTGCTCATACTATCGAGACATGGCAGAACATATACAAGATGGCGGATCAGGAGGTGTTGCAGCGAGAATCAGGTTGTCAACGAGGAGCCAAGGTGAAGAGGAGGAAGATTGACTGAGCAATCTCTCAGAAGTGGCTAGACCCCCCAATCCAAGAGCCAATGGAGCCTAGTGAGATGTGGGCTGTTAGATTCTCTGTGGCAAGTATCTCCTTACAGGTGGCAGATAGAGTGGGCCGTGCCCCCTACGGGACTTTCTTCACTGTGCAAGATGGGGGGTGGTTGATTCTTGACAGAGGACAACAGGATGAGGAGATTGTTGTCCTTCCTTGGAGCAGGATTTGTGTGGTTGGACTCCAAGGAAAAACCTAGTGACTGGACCCATATGTGCCCTAGGAGGAGTTTCAGGAGTGGCGCCTTCGGATATGGGAGAGCAAGCCACTTGATGAGCTAGAGTGGGACCTTGGAGAGTGGCTATGGCCGGCCACTGCGGTCGCCAAGAAGCCACTCAGGTTCTTGGAGTACACATCTAGGATTGGTAGACATGTACTGATGCAGAAGGACATGGATTTGGCGCTTTCGCATAGCAGATACTGGGCGGAGCACAGCATTACCGATGCCTTCCGTCAGACTTTCTGGCGTCGCCTGTGAGACAGTGTGAGGCCGAGGAGGATGTCGTATTTCCTTTGGCTTTTGGCACATGGGGATCTGGCTCTTGGGAGTTGGTTGGCTCAGACACAACAAGATGGAGGTTCCGAGCGCTGCCCACAGCAGCACTTGGAGACTCCAAAGCACTGCCTTTGGTCTTGCGAGGCAACACAACTCGTGTGGAGAGGAGCCTGTTGTATTCTCCGCCGTGTGGCAACCAGCCTTGGATGTATCTCGTAGGGGGATTTTTACTAGAAGGCAGTTAGCCGGGGCCGTCACCTTTTGCATGAGGCCGAAATGCAGGACACGATTTTTCTCATTGAGGTTGGATCTTGTACAGTGGTCGGCTTGGAGGCTTTACACAACCACCAAGTATTGAATCCCATAGCAGAGCGCTCAGAGTTATGGGAGATCATAGGAAGTCTTACAGGATGGCACATTTGGAAGGCACGCTGTCAATTGGTTTTCAGTGGGGAGTGCCTTTTAGTATATGCGACTTTGGTAGAGCTTTGGACCTCCATCATCCACTCCCTCCACGGCCGTTGGGACCAGGTGCAAGGCGAGTCTCGAGCTCGTCACGAGCTCCGTCTCCACTTTGTGCTCACTTGGGGCGTCCATGATTGTTCTTCACGATGCAGGTGGGCAACCCCAAATGGCGATACCCCCCCCCCCCCCCCCCTTCCATGGCTTCTTGCCCACATCCCTCCAAACCACCTTGAGAGACTTGTATACATGATGGATTTGTGATTTGCATCAGCTCCAGCTAGTCTGTTGAGCATGTACACTTCGTTATAATCGGCCTTCTGATTAATATAATTAGCCACATTTTACTTACAAAAAAAAAAGTCAATCGTTACCAAGACATATTGGCTCAATGATTCCAAATTAATTTGATACTCATGTACTTTGAAAGGCGATTTGTATTATTTAAGTGTTTCAAAATATGATAAATGTTCATCTTTCTATTTAAGGGTAGAAAACACCCTATAATTATACTTAGTCGTCATTGATGAAATACCTAAGAGAAATTAAAAGTTTAGTCAGGCACTCAGATTGACCAGAAAGCTCAAATGACTAAGACTTTTAAAAGCTCTCCCAAAGCTAAAATTGGCAACTCCTAAAATTTAGGAGGTTACTATTTTTAAAAGTTGCTCAAACGGAAATTCTATTCTCGTCAAAGGCTTCGAAAAAAGGAAAATTTTGTCTTCAACAGCTATCTCAAATTCTCAACCATTTGGGAGATTTTTAGAGTAGAAGGTTTGGAAGCTTTTTTCTCTAGAAAAGTGATGTGTGGCATCTAGAAAAGGACATGTCATTTTGAAAAGACAACTACTCCTACACTTATCATTCTCAACAAACACTTGTCATTGTAACCTCTACTTTCCACTTTTGAGCACCCAAGCCCCACACCTATATATTGGAGATCTTTCTCTTCATTTTAAATAAGCTCTCATGCTGAAATTTCAACCGCATGCTTTATACTCCGATCGGAGAACCAAGGACTCAACTAACATTAAGTCCTATCTATCTCTCATCCAAGAAATACTTTCTACTTAGCTTGACCTAATCCAAGCACTAAAGAAGAAAATCAACTTGCTACCTAGAGTTTGCAGAAATTAGGGTTTCAAAGCCCTAATTTTCAAAATTGCAGCAATTAGCCCTTTTGTATATAGTTCAAGCACTTGGTGCCCATGGTTTTATTTCAATAAATTCCTAAAAAGGAGAAGGGATTGATTCCCCTCTCAACATGGTGTCGACTCTCTCTCTCTCTCTCTCTCTCTCTCTCTCTCTCTCTCTCTCTCTCTCTCTCTCTCATGAAGATAATTGAATTAAGTAGCAATATTTGCATCAAACCATCAGGTCAGCTAAGAAAAACAAACACAATTGAAAGGCTACCAAGACTCTAATACACAAATATCACCCAAAAAGGACAATTGGTGTGGATCGAACAATATCCAACTAGGGAGCAGCAATGTCAGAAATAACCAGACTAACTGAAACCATAGAGGAGATCTGTCATAATAATAAACCACGAACACAAGCCACATGACCATGGATGCCTGAGGCCGAATCAAAAATAAAGGCATTCCGAGTAGGCCAAATATGCCACAGCACTGTCCATCTAAGAAAATGCAAGAGACATGAATAATCCGATTGCAAAGTAGATATAGAAGTCATCCTTCCCATAAGCCACGAACAAGCTGATATATGTTGCTGAGTCGCCAAGGACCACACACAAGAAACAAAACTCCAAATCTGTCGAGCAACTCGACAAGAAGCAATGTCTCATCATATGTAGTGCAAAATACACAACAATCACCGCAGATCTTGCGAGCACGCAACACGTCCCCAATTGGAAGACACCCAATAAGCAACCTCCACATTAGCACTTTACCTTGATAAGGAACCTTAGACTTCCAAAGTTAGATGAATCTTTCCTGCCACTTCTTTTTGCTATCCCAAATATGCCATAATTTATTAGCCTTTCCAATGACCCATCTCTTGGCCTCGACCATCTGATGATAGATCTGCTTAGTTGATCTTTTCTCGAAATCATCAGAAAGCACAAACATCCAATCTTGCCAAGGAGACGATGGTTGTAAAGCAGGCAAAGGAGAGAACCTCAGAAGCATATCCTGTATGGGCGACCAAATGTCATGATAGCCTCGAGGCACCCAAAAGTGCAAACAAATACACTAGAAAGAATAAAGATGGGGCTACCTAGGAATGACATCATCATGGACTGACTGCAACCCCAAACGAGCCATCTGATTTAACTTATCTCGTTGTAAATCTTTATCACACCAATCCCACAACTTGGAGGTAGCCAACACTTCTCCTTGCACCAAATTCTCCTCCTTACGAAGATCAGGAGGGCACCGAACTACAAAACATAACATCTCTTGCAAGGATGCAATCAAATGAGAAAGGAGAAAAAACTAGGAGACCTTCATAGACCTTGTGGAATTAAGCACATGCCACCAAGAAACTTGAATAACTGTGCTATCATGAGAGATATCAATCTTTTCTATGAAAATTTTTGCAATATCTGACCAAGGATGAGATCAATGTTTAGTAATTGTGAGGTAGTGTAACGAGATATACCTCAAAATGCATGTGAAGGTAACAATTCCTGCTTTTGATACATGGATTTTTTAAATAAAAAGTTAATTCAGTGAATACATCTATTTATTTTTTAGGAGATTATCTACTTTGCTCATAATTGTGTATGTGCATGATCTTATCATTATGGTTTCATACTAATAAGATGCTCTTTGTAAATTCTCATGCCACTAAGGTGGATGACCTCACGCCTCAGCTATGCACTACATTTGGGATGACTCACTTGAGTTAATTACACAATTTTCTTAGTGTGTGAAGATAGTTCAGCATGAGCATGGTTTCTTTTTTCAACTAGAAGTTTTCTCTCTACTTATGGTCGATCAAGTTTACCTTTATCACTATATTGATGGATCCAAATAGCAACCTTGTGCTTGATAATGGTTCAGAGTTGATTGTTGTGAGTAGGTACTGGCAATTAGTTGGATTTTTCTCTATCTTGATATTTCCTTCTCTATGAGCATTCCAAGTTAGTCCACTTCCTGAGAGACCCAATGGCATGCGTTTGGTTGTTTTCGCGTTAGGTTTTGTCCACAGAAACATGCATCTTTCACATGAAGAAACCAAAAGCTTTCCCTCTTTATCAACAGATTTTTTCAAGCTTCAATAAATTCAAGGGTGACTTTTTGTTAAAACAGAGTGTTCTTATTTGAAATAATGATTCTCTCTCTCATGATTAAAAACTTCTCCAAGTTCCCAATCTATAAGTGTGGCAAAGAACATGCGAATGACAATACTTTGAACTTAACCAACTCATTCAATTATCACCGTGAAAATCAGGAGAGAGAGAGAGAGAGAGAGCCGTGAAAATCGAGAGAGAGAGAGGAACGAGACCAGCGATGGCGAGACGGGACCTGTCGTAGGGTTTTTGCGCCCTGCCTCTTTCGGATTGTTCGTCCTTGGCCCTCAGCCCATTGTCAGCCTGCGCCTTGCTTCGTCTTCTGCCTACGCTGCGCTGCCTGTTGGGCGTAGGCTCTATACCCTTGCAGAGGTCGTTCTCAGCACCATCATAGCATACAAGGGTACCTGCGTCTTCTGCACAGGGAGCCCGCCTGTGTCCCTGCCACTGTTGGCAGGCTTCGAAGGTCGTCTCACTTGTGGATCGTGGCTCCCCATCCGACCTGCGCAGGGTCTGTTCGTGGTGTCCTATTCTTCTTTCGGGTAAGACAGAGAGTGAGTGAGAGTGACTGCGTGAAGGCTTGTATAAACACCACAGCAGATTCTGGATCTGCGCAGAGAACCTGAAGCACAACAGCCTATAGAAGACGCCCCTCTGCCTTCAACCTCTCTTCTGTTCGCGGGTGCGCCTGGTCGTTTTGCTCCCTTCTGCAGAGGCGCCCAGTTGCGGTCAACCCTAAGCCCCACAGACGTCAGAGAGGCAGTGTCCCGTCCAGTGTGCTCGTTGCTATGTACACAGAGAGAGAGCTCCCTCGGGATAGGCCACGGCTGAGGCCGCCAAGTCTGCGGGACTTGCACAGAGAGAGAAAGAGAGAGAGAGAGAGAGAGCGGGCGCGAATGCGAAGACAGCAGTATGGCTGGCCTGGATATGGATTTTCTCGACCGGACGGTGGCAGCCCTTGGCCCTAATTCAGATGCAGAGGAGCCGGAGGATATGGTGCCATGCACGGAGGAGTTGCCTCCGGGTTCTGAACTGCCGCCTGCCGGCAAACGCTCCAAGCATACTTCTGATGAGCCAATGGGTCCTCCGGAACGTTCCTATGCGCAAGTGGCCTCTGATCCTGTGGATTCGCAGGAAATTGACTGGGAGCATTTGCTGGACTTTGCCAATACTTTGCTTGGCGATTATGTCCAGCATAATAATGAATCTTTTTCTGATGCGGCAACGGATGATGTGTTGGAAGCCACAGTGGACCCCAAATCAGTCTTGCGATCCTTCTCGGTGTTTTATGACCGTGCAGTTATACTTTTCTTCACTGGCAGGATCCCAGTGCTTTCGCATATTCGCCAGTGGATGCACCATTTATTGCAAGGGGAGTGTGTTGAGGAGATCTTCCTTGGACCTCGCGGCTTTTATGAGGTGTTGTTGAAATCGGAAACGCATCGAGCTGAGCTCCTGTCCAAGTTGCCACTATTCTTTGATCGTCGCTTGGTCCATGTTGTGCCATGGCGCCCCATGGCCGACTTCCAACGTCTGCTTCAACGAGAATGCCCGCTGTGGGTGGAGGTGGAAAATTGTCCGGCGGTCTATTGGCCCATGTTGAAGGATGCGATGGCGGTTGTGGGAACAGTGCTGGTTCCCCCAAGCCTCAGGGCGATGAACCGAAACCGTTTATGCATGCTATGGGACACGGCCAGGAAAAGGCCCGCGTGGCTTCGCCTCAATTGTTCAGGCATGCATCCTTTGCATTTCCTCTTAAAATGGGGCAACTTTGCGGGACACTGCTTTTCATGTGGTAAATTGGGGCATTTCATGGCCGAATGCCCTGAAAGGCAACCGTCTTCAGAGGATGCGCAGGTTGTGCTGCCCAAGGATGACATGGTGCTTGATGCCACGCCCCAAGAAGCCCTTCAGTCTCCTCATGTCATGGATAAAGGCAAACAACAGGTCCTGAGTATGGATGCCCGTCGCACTGACTGGATTGAGGCACGTCCCAAAAAAGGTAAAAAGTTGAATGCAGGCCTGGCGGATCCTGGGCCTACTGCTTCCCAGGATTCAGTGCGCACGTATACGCGCAGGAAAGAAATGGTCACTTCACAGCAGGCTGCGCGTCCTACGGCCCCGTCTGCCCCCGTAATCAGTCTCCAAGGAGAGTCTATACCGACGGCCCCAAAGGCCCACCTGCTAAGCTGGCGTTTGATGCCAAAGGTAATGTTATTACACCCTGGGATCGACGTTATCCCCGCCCCTCTCCCAAGGCAGTGGATTTCCCTTCTACCTCTAAAGCAGGTCGCCAGAATTCGTTTGCAGTATTGGCTGATTTTCTGGATGAGGGTGTCCTGGATGCTCTCGCGGAAAAGGTGAAATCGAGGCAGCAGGCGCCTCGTTCCTGACTTCCTTCTTTGAGTTCTCATGAAGATAGCCACATGGAATGTGCGAGGCATTTGCTCTCGCCATAAGCAACATGCCATGTGGACCATCTTGCATGAGAACCAGTGGGATGTATTGTGTGCAGTTGAGCACAAAAGTCACGGTGAAGCAGGAAAAGTTGTGGATTGTCATGGATTCCGTCTGTTTTATGCAGGGACCCATGCTACGCACTATTCGGGCGTGCTGATGATTGTCCATGAGAAATATCAACCTGTCCTTGTTAAAAATGATGTGCAGGGCCGCTTTCTGGTAATTGAAGTCTTATTTGAAGGAGAGATTTTATGGTTGTTGGGCCTCTATGCTCCGAATGATCCCGCATCCCGACAGGATCTTTGGTCCACTTTGCAGGGCTCCATGTCACTCGGCCGAAGGGGGTTTTTGATGGGTGATTTCAATATGTGTGTTGACTCTTCTCAGTCCACTTCAGGGCACTCAGTAATGGATACGCCGGAAGCCGGGTATGGAGTTCCTTTGCTTTGCACGTACTCAAGCAAGATCTTTGGTCGTGGCTTCACCCTTCTTATTCGGGGTTTACTTTTCATTCCGCACAATATGCAACTACCTGGTCACGGCTGGACAGAATGTATATCATGCAAGGGGATGATTTTCTTCCCGAGATGCTGGAAATGAAGGTCTTGCAGCAATATGCGTTGTCGGACCATTTCCCCCTCCAGCTTGAGATGCGGGCACAATCTATTGCACCTTTTGTGCAATTGCTGGATAGGCTCCCTTTACGTTTCAACTCCTCTTATTTGAAGCATTCAATTTTCCAGGGCTACATGCAGCAGTTGATTGAGAGGTTCTTATTGGACTTCGCCTCTGAGGGCTTGCCTTCATTTGCACGGCTGCTCTCTAATGTGCAGCGGGTTGCTCGGCAGTACGGGATCCATCATGCCTCGCTTTGTCGCCAACGTCGACATGCAGCAGAGGACTTACTGGCTTTGGTCCGTTCCTTGCTCCTGGATTCCCTAGATGATGATTTTCTGCTGTCACTGGAGAGGCGTTTGGCCCATCTTATTCAAGTGTTTCAGTTGAAATCTTATCAGCAGGCCAAGCTGCATAACTTGACTGACACATTGCAAGATAGTGCCTGCCAGTCTCATAAGTTCTTTCGCGCATTGCATGCGTCTCTGGCTCGCGAAAATATGACCAGACTCCAGGATTCGGAAGGTCGCACGGTCACTGATCCGCAGACCATTGCCACTATGTGCAGAAATTATTTTATGGAACTTCTTGGTTCTTCTCCCTCGCCTTCTAGCCAGGTTACGCATGCCCGCTCGGTCTTCTATCATCTGGTCCGCGAGCAGGTTCCAGTTGATATGCAAGCCACTTTGGAGGCCGATATTTGCAAGGAGGAGGTTATGGATGTTTTGTTGCACCTGCCGAAGGATAAAAGTCCTGGATGGGATGGTCTCACTAATGAATTCTTTCAGACCTCGGCCACGCAGTTGGTGAAGCCATTGGTGGTCATGTTTCAGCAGGTTTGGGAAACAGGGGTCATGCCCTCCTCATGGAAAGAAGGCCTTATCAAACTAATTCCAAAGGTCCCTTCGCCGTCAAAGCTGCAACACTGGAGACCAATCTCTTTGATGGGCTCCATGTATAAAATCTACTCCAAAGTGCTGGCAAATCGGCTACACAAGCACCTTCCAGCTATTGTGCATCCTCTCCAATATGGCTTCATTAAGGGCCGCAACATTCTGCATAATATCTTAAATGTGCAAATGGCTATTGACTATGCGCGGCACTCCGGTCAGGAAGTGGTATTGATTCAATTGGACTTGGAAAAGGCGTTTGATTATGTGGACTGGTCTTTCATTGCAGATCTCATGTCTGCTATGGGCTTTGGTACCCGGATGTCCCGATTGATCTACACCATTAGTGTTGCGGCTTCCTCCAGAGTTATGCTCAATGGTGGGGTTACAGAGCCATTTGTCCTTGCACGCTCGGTCAGACAGGGTTGTCCTTTGAGCCCTCTCTTCTTTGCCCTGGCGACTCACCCGGCCCTTTCAATGTTATCCTCCATGGCAGCCTCTGCTCAGCTGGCAGGCCTGTCTCTCCCTTTGGGTCAGCACTTCGTTAGCCAATCTTTGGCTGATGACACCTTTATGATTTTGCAGGCGGACAGGGACAACATTCGAAGGGCCTTAGATGTTTGGACACTCTTTGGTCAGGCCTCTGGGCTTCGCATCAATGCCTTTAAGTCAGCCATTCTCAGTTGTACGGAGCCTGATTTACAATCATTAGGCTGGCAAGGCCAGGTGGTTTCCCGTGGCTCCATTGTCAGGCATCTTGGATACCCATTGGGGGTGGATGTACGGCCAAAAGACCTGCTGGAGTGGATTTCACAAAAACTGGCGGCGAAGTTTATGTATTGGAAGTCGCAAGCGTGGCCATTCCATGTCTGCCTCAAAGTGGCCCAGACAATCATGCTACCAATGCTAACGTATTTCCTGCCTTTGTTGCCATGGACGCCTACTACTTTGAAGGCTCTCACTCATCCCATCCGTTTCATGCTATGGAAGAAGGATTCACTGCAGGCAGGCATTTCGTGGATTTCATGGTCACATACATGTACCCCTAAGCGCATGGGTGGTGGAGCTATTTTGGATGCAGAAACTCATATGCTAGCTCTCCGTTGGTCCCTTTTTCGTGCCATGTGTGTGGATCATCACCTGTGGACCATCATAGCCCGTTATTTTCTTGAGGACAGCGGGCTCCGCCATGGTAACACACGGCTTCGGGCCTCCTGGTGGCATGTCCTTAATGCTGACTCTCGTTTTTCCAGTCCCTCTTCCTCTTTGTTACTGCACTTGGTCGGCTCTTGGAAAGTGGTGCTCCAAAAGGCCCGTTGACACCCAGTAGGGGACCGCTTGCAGACTAACTCCTTTCAGCTGGAATTGTTGGCAGTATCGAGACTCCTTTCATGGGAAGATAAACATCAGCTCAGACCAAGATTTAACCGCATGGCCCGTTTAGGTGTGACGTCGGTTGCGAATGCTACCCTTGCCACTCGCAATGTCCTCGTATCGTTTCGGACTGCTGGGCGACTCTTCAAGATCCCGCGCGGATACCGTGATTTATGGCAAAACCTTTCGTCAGAGCTTCAGGGTAGGCAACCCTTTCCTGCCTGGCTATGGATCGCCCTTGGCAGGACTGGGACCTTGCAGGCCGGTTGAGTCGGGAAAAGGCCTCTACTAATCAGGTGTATCATCTTCTCATTCAAGATCACCAATGGCTGGGTGAGAAAGCTAATACTGTTTGGGGACTGCGGAAATCGCTGTCATGGTGGCAGACAAGGCTGATGGAGGGCTGGCTGAATAAGACACCTTTCAAATGCAAGGTCTTTCTTTGGCGAGTGATGATTGGTGGTCTTCCTCTTGCCTCGGCCCTTGCCAAGCGTCGCATCTCGAATGGCAATTGTTTCTTCTGTACCACACCGGCGGAATCGGCCCGACATCGTTTTCTTTCTTGCCCGCTCGCCAAGAATATCTGGTCACTCTTGTCGCACATTTGGCGCGCGGTGGTGGGGTCCTCACTAACTCCTTTCGACTGGGTTTTTGTGTGCCCGAAGTATCCCACACCGCCACAGTTGCATGTGAAGATCTTATTTCACTTTTTCAGATACTAGGGATGCTGGCACATTTGGACCACGCGCAATGCTTTCCTCTATGATTCGGCCTCTAATGTACCGCGACACATTGCCAGGCTTAAAGGGCTCTTGCATTGGCAGCTAGATCTCATCCGACACTCCGACTTGCTCCCTCGGGAGGATTTGCATCCTTGGCATATGGCAATTGCCTCTGGGTCGTTGCCATGATTGGTGTAACCTTTTCAGTGCATTACTACGGGGATTCCCCACACGTTGGCCTAGGGCCCTCGTGTCTCTTGTAATCAGAAAAAGAGAGAGAGAAAGAGTGAGAGAACCTCTTCACATGATGGCTTAGTGTCATCATGTATCTTATAATCAAGTAATCTTGTATTTTTTTCGTAATTAATACAATTACCTTTTACGAAAAAAAAAAAGAGAGAGAGAGAGGGTTCCCTCTTCAACCTCTTTGAAACAATGGAGACCCATTTTTGTTATGGGTTCTTTGTATAAAATCGTCTCTAAAATCATTGCCAATAGATTGCAAAACTATTCCCGCGCTTGGTTCATCCACGTCAATATGGTTACATTAAGGGACAAAATATAATGCATAACATATTGAATGTTCAACTGGGGATTGATTATGCCAAAGCCTCAAGCCACTGGCTCAAAAAGTTCTATAACTGGAGATCATAGGCTGGACCACTCTTTCATCCCAATCATCCTTTTTATTTTAAGGTTCAGAATTTTTCTTTATGTACCAAGTTTCACCAGTTTCCATCAGCCGTTTCCATCATTGTCTCCATTTTCAGTGGTCGCACCTCTGTTTTCTGCCCTTAACTGCTGCTCCAGAGGCTGCCACATCATCAATCACAGCTGCTGTTGGCTGCACATCACCACTGAAGTAGTCACCCTGCTGTCATGCCTGTCGCATCATCAGCAGTACCTGACAAAGCTATGTTTTGTTCTCCTACAACTGCCCCTACTGGTCAGCCCATTGTGCATCAATGCCTCTTCTCCAGCATTAAGCTTTGGCACTTTGTTGTTTTTGGGATCCTTTCTGGAGGACAACACTCTCCTTCAGTATCCCTCAGCACCATCCCACAAGAGAAATGGCTGTTGGGCAGCTATCCCCAAGTATCCCTTGTATCACACCTCAAGGGGCATCTTGTGGCATCAGACCTAGCATCCTCTGTTTGTCCATTGAGTTCAGCTAGCATTCATTCTCTCTTTTCTCCATTTGTATCTGTCCAAGCTCATTGTTAGTCATGTTCATACACTTCGTGTTTAATCTTCAAACCCCAGTGTATGCTGAAATAGTATCAAAGCTAGTTGCCCTATGAGAGTTACCCTATGATAGTTACTTGAGCTATTGTGAGTGCAGGTTTGCAAGAGCCATAGAGTGTGTTTTGCTGTTTTGCAATTTCCACAAGTAACATGAACTGACTTGTGATGTCTGAGTCTTCCCCACCAAATCACTCACCTTCAAAGTCCAAACCCTCTAATCTAGTTTCCAAATCTTTAGAGGCTCTAATAGATTGTTACTATTACGATGCCTCAGCCTTTCCCACCAAAGCACTCACCTTCAAAGCCCAAACCCTCTCGTCCAATTTCTGTTCCCTTACAGCTTTGAAGGACTGTTACTACTAATCTTCATCACCTACCAACAACCATGGATCCTCTCCATATTCCTTCTTGGGAGGTGCATCTCTGCCAAGGAAACCAGCTGGTGAATATGGCAACTTCTTAGCTCAGGGCAAAATGCATACTTGGCAACCCAACGTCTTCATCTCCACTAGGTATGGTGGCAAGCTTTTATACACCTTTAATTTTGTATGAGCCAAGTTTTTTTTCAGTTTCTCTTTCAGATGTTCAAACACCGACTATTAGTTACTCCAGGGACCAAGACTTATACAATATGTAAACTTCAATAGAGGAAAATCTAGAACCAGAGTCCTTGTATACAAATATCTCAAAGTTTATATTCACTTTATATGAGTTTGCTGTTGGTAAAATCCCCATTCAATGCCTACCCATGCCACCCACGTAGCATGCATTTAGGTTCCATTTGCATCACTAATCTAGATTTAAGAGTAGATTCATTCTCTCATGTAAGTTCATTTGCGTTACCTCAAGTAGGTTTAGGTCCTAATTTATGTCTTAGGTCACCTTATGCTACACCTCGGGCATGTATCCCTAGACATTCTAGTGTTTGATGCTAGGAATGCAACCCACAGCACTATGCACTTCTCATACACACAACAGTGGCTAATGTTGTGACTATGATGCCTTATGGAAATTCCAATGCAATATGCTTTTCTTTTGGCACAATGCAGTTTAATCAAGGATGATTGCAAAGATTTCAACAGGGAGGTCTGTCACAGAAACGTGAAATTTTAAGATGATTTAATCTTACTGACAGCATTTGATTAACTTATTAATCAAATGTGCAAGTTTATTTAGCACATGTGATGCACATGGTAAATTATTTCATGGTAACAGGCCAAGGACCCAAAGGATGCTATTTGGGCGTTGGGAGTCAGTTGGTGCTAGTTTGACCCTAGGACAATTGTTTGGCCAATAAGTGTCAATGTTAACACCAAGCACTAGCATTAATTAATGTCAATCTAAGGGTCAACAAAGGTTGGGGACCACTCCAAGTTGCAAATGGCCTAACCAATTTAATTATGGATGGGCACATTTAATTTGGGCCCGGTCAAAAGGACTGAAATTAATTTTCAAGATTATTTAATTTTGAAAATTAATTAAAATGCTGGATAATACTAAAAAATGGGTTTAGAAGGCTACCACTCAACAAAAATGCCCATGCAAACTAAGAAAATGTTTTTCAGGGTTGGGTCTCAGCTATTCAGTTAGTTTACAACTTGAGAGAGAGAGAGAGAGAGAGGGAGCTGCTCGTCCATTTTCTAATCAAAGAACAACAATTTGCTGTAGAAGAAACTCATCTAGGAGCCTTCCAAGGGCTGGCAACAGCATTGCTGATCAAGTGAGCATTTTGGAGGTGCCTGGCAGTAGGTGACTGCATTAAATGCAAGCTGGAGCAGGCAACAAGCAGATTTTAGGGTTTTCTCACGAAGAAAATCAGATCTCTCTCATCTTGGCTTTCTCTCACCTTCTGTAATTTCTCAAAAGCTCTCAGCATTTCTCAACCATTCTCAGTAGATCTCAGCCAAATTCGGTAGACAATAGGAGGATTTCTACTATAAACGCTAAATTTCTAGAGGAGAAAGTTATCTGGGGGCCTCAGTAGGCAAGGGACAGCAAGGAGACACCCTCCAATGGCTGGCAACAGCATTGTTGATTAGGTGACAACATTTTAGAGGTGTCTAGCACTAAGTGATAGCATTTTAGAGGTGCCTAACACCATTTAGGAGGTGCCTAGCAATAAGCGACTGCATTAAATGCAGGTTGGAGCAGGCAACAGGCAGATTTTAAGGTTTTCCCGCGAAGAAAATCAAATTTCTCTCTCATATTGGCTTTCTCTCATCTTCTCCAATAATTTCTCAAAAGGTCTCAGCATTTCTCGGCCATTGTTAGCAAATCTCAACCAAATTTGGTGGACAGCAACAGGATTTTTGTTATGAACCCTAAATTTCTGCAGAAATTAGGGTTTGACAACCACCTTGGGATCCATGCGAACAAAAATAGGCATCGTACACTAAAATCAGCACCTGAAATTCGTGGATTTGACAGGGATTTCAAATGTTAGGTCATCCAATGTAAATTGGGCCAAAATTTGGCCAGATGGTGGTTCCATTTGTACAATTTCTAAGTGAAAATCCAAGGGCATTTGGCCCAACTTGCTTGCCGATTGTATATATAGCAAGGGGCTTTTGGATCAAAAAAGAAGATTGTGGAATCTCAACTTGAACATTGTCCATTACCAATTAAAGATAAAGAAATACTAAAAGGGGCACCAATTATGGGGCCAATTGGGTATCTATTGTCCAAGATTATTAAGGTAATGTGTCCATTTTAGTTTATGCTCAATTATTAATTGTTGTAATTAAGTGCTTGATCAGGCTTTACCACCCTATCCGAAGAGGAAGGCTGGTTTCAAATGACTACTCAAAGAAAGCCATCCCCAAAGGATAAATGGTGGGAAAGAACTTTACGATGAGTAGGTACCCCCTCTAAGGGATGCTTCATCATTACATCATCATTAGACATGTTACACATAACATCAATAGTCAACTGATCCACATTATCAGTCATAGCATGTATCGCACCATCCACTAGCGCTGCATCAGTCATTGAACTTGTGCCCTAAACTTCAACTTGCATTTCAGAAAACATAGTGACATCCTTGATCAAAACCTCTACATCATCAAAATCCTCATGCATATCAACATTTACAATCAATACATCTACATCAGTACTACCAGACTGCATGTCAAATATCATAGGAACAGAGAAACACACCAAAAAAGATTTTTTTGGACTATACACACCAAAATATTCTCAATTTGGGGTATCAAAGATATTGAAGAGCTCCCAAAGGTGGCCTCTCAAACCTGAGTAGTTGAGGGTGGAAAAAGATGAGGCTTAGGTGGAGCCAAGGGTGGGCAACAATTGTTGTCTCTCAATAGAGTGGACTACACAGTCAAACTTCAAAGTAATGGAAGGTATTGAACATCCACTATCTCGTGAAGGAGCAGATTACCAAGGGGATGGTATCCGACAATCGTTGTCTCTCAATGGAGCGAACTATAGAACCACGGGTTGTCAAGGTGGCATTCTTGAAACCCTAGAAGAAATAGAAGTAACCTCCATAGTGCATTACAATGGTCGCAAACAAGGAGGCCATGGTACCAGTCGATCCTCTAGTGGCTTGAAAGGGCTTACTACGCATCAAATGCGTCTTATTACCTTGAACATAAAATTTTAAAAGCCGACACAAAATAAACTCTGTGGCCTAGAAGGGAAAGGTGGCATAACAAGTGCCTGGGATAGGCACATATACTCTGGCGGTGTACGGAGCAAAGGTGATGCCAAAAGAGGAGCACACAATGGTCTGTCCATTTGCCTATGGAGAAGTCATAGCATCGCAATGTCAACCTATAAAAGGAGGGTGGGTGGGAGAGAAAGGGAAGGATATCTCTATCTCCTAGGGATGCAGTGAAAGGAGAGAAATTAGTACATTATTTCAACCGCAATCTGTCTTTGCCTTCTCTGATGAACAGGGTCTGTAGCTCTCTAAACTCTTGTGCTCTAACACCATGTCAAGATATGTGATAGTGTAGAGAGACAGTAGGGTTTGCAAGGAGAAACACAGTGTATACGGCAAACACTAAGAGAGAAGAGAAACTTGAAACACAAGAACATAATGATGATGCACTGAATCATGCTATCAGAAGAAAAGCTGATATAGTGGAGCCGAAGCTTAAAAGATGACTGCATTGACCTATCTCAATCAGGCGGCAACACCTGTGGGGAATCTGCACAGTGGAGAGTGAAGCACAAGCCTCAGAGCAGTGGGTTATCAAAATAATCACTGAAAGATGAAGGACAATTGTCGAGGAAGGGAAATGCAATCCTCAGATGATGCTATCGGAGATGAGAAAGATAATCACCAATTATTGAGAAAGTGAACCGCAGTGCTTGAATGCCAAGGAGATGACATGAGCAGAAAAACGCAAATCCGAGTGTGTCAAAGCTGTCACACGCAAGGAAAGTAGCTCAGATACTAATGCCAAGTACCACATGATAATGCTTGATGCAGAGCAAGTCCCCAAGCTACAAAACACAAATACCAAGGGTGTGTTGGACTAAAGCAAAGGATTAGAAGGTGGTCGCCAAATAGAGAATGTTGTCAACAGGTGCTCAGAGAGCTGAAACCTGGCAAAGGGAAGGCCTCCAAATGCAAAACTCAAATGACAACAAGTCACCAAGCTGATGGAAGCTAACACCTACTAATGGAGAACCTCCAGATGCAACAACCATGACGATCCAAAAGACGTCTAATGGGTGGAGGAGATGTCCCTAGCAAGGAAAGGTCACCAACTATAGAATACCTCCAAGCGTAGACCTGATGATGAGGGAGCAGGAAGCCTGAAGGAGAAGAGGAAGGGTGACCACGAACTATGATGTCCTCCAATAGGGATATGGGCAACAATGCAGTGAAGAGAAAAGAATGTCAGAGTGACAGAAGAGGAGAGGTGAAGAATGACTAAAGTGGATGTAAGAATGAATGAAGTGACTACCTATTTATAGCCATAAGCTACCTCGGGTGGTGCACCACTGTAATGACTGCTCAAAGACAGCCATCCCCAAAGAGTAAATGGTGGGGAAGAAAATGTGATCAGTAGGTGCCCCCTATGAGAGTGAAGGTGCAGGGGCCCCCTCTAAAGCCAAAGAAATAGGAGCCCCCTCGAAGAGCAAAAAGAGTACATCCCCACCTATGAGAGATAGGGAATCTAAAAACTCATGGATCATGGACTCCGAATCATCTAATGATAAAGAAGTGCCATCAGTCATGCCAAAGAAGGTGTCTGGGGGGTCGAAGATGTCGAAGAACTCCCAAAGGTGGTGGCCTCTTGAACCTGAGTAGTCCAGGGTAGGAAAAGGTGAGGCTCACGCAAAGCCAAGGGTGGACAACAATCATTGTCTCTCAATGGAGTAGACTGCAAAGCCGAAGTAATGGAAGGTGTTGAACATCCACTATCTCGCAAAGGAGCAAATTGCCGAGGGGACAGTATCCAACAATCATTGTCTCTTGATGGAGCAAATTGTAGAACCGTGGATTGTCGAGGTGGCATTCTTGAAACCCTAGTAGAAGCAATTTCTGTAGTGCATTGTGGCAATCACAAGGAGGCCATGGTACCAATCGATCCTCTGGTGGCTCAAAAGGGCTTAGTACGTATCAGATATGTTTTATTGCCTTGAAAATAAAAGTCTAAAAGCCAATGCAAAATAAACTCTATGGCCCAAAAGGAAGAAGTGACACAATGAGTGTCAGGGGATAGACGCATATGCTCCAACAGTGTACGGAGCAAAGATTCATGTCAGCAAGCATCAAGGGGAGGCCCAATGATTTTGAAAGAGAAGCACCCAATGGTCTGTCCATCTACCTGTGGAGAAGTCATAGCATTGAGTAAAAACCTATAAAAGGAGGATGGGTGGGAGAGGAAGAGAAGGGTATCTCTGTCTCTTGGGGATGCAACAGAAGGGGGGAAATCAGTAGATGATATCAAACCTGCAACTTGTCTTTGCCTTCTCTAATGAACAAGGTCATAGCTCTCTAAGCTTTTGCACTTTGATACCCTATCAAGATATGCGACAGTGCATAGAGATAGTAGGATTTGCAAAGAGAAACACAGTGTGTACAACAAACACTAAGAGAGAAGAGAAACTCAGAAACACAAGAACACGATGATGATGCACTAAATCATGCTATGAAAAGAAAAGCTGATACAGTGGAGCCAACGCTCGGAAGATGACTATACTGTCTAAATCAAGTGGCAACACCTGTGGGGAATCTACACAATAAAGGAAGCAAAACGCAGTCCTCCGGGCCATGGGCTATCGAAGTAATCACTAGAAGGTGAAGGACAGCTATTGAGGGAGCAAACCGCAATCCTCAAATGCCAAGGAGATGACTTGGACAGCAAAACACAAATCCCACGGAGCTATCAAATGCAAGGAAAGCAGGCCAGATACTTACAGTGAAACCAGCTTTCCTTCTTGGAATGGGTGGTGATAACCTAATTTAAGAGTTAATTACAACAATTAAATACACATAAAATGAAATACACACTTTACCATAACATTCTTGGACAGTAGACACCCTGGTGACCCCAAAAATGGCGCCCCTTACGGTATTTCTTTAGCTTTCATTCAATTGTAAGGAGTACAACTTGAGATTCTTCAATCTCCTCCTGCTAAAAAATTGCTCTTGCTGTCATATATGACCAGCAAGCCTTTTGGGTCATTTGCCCCTTGATTCACCTAGGACTTCTTCTCCAATTTGACCCTTGGCTGGCCAAATGCTGCCCCAAATCAATTTGGGATGGGCTGGCTCCTGAAATCCCTTGATAATCCTCAATTATCAGCTGCTGATTTCAACCCCTTGAGCATTCAATCTCTGGCACGGATCCCAAGGTGACTGCTAAACCCTAATTTCTGCTGTAAATTAGGGTTTACTGCAGAAATTACAGATCAGCCAACCAAAAATGGCTGAAATCTCCTCCAAATGGCTGAGAATTGTTGAGAATGGCTAACCACAAGCTGAAGGAGATGAGAGAATGTTGTAAAGAGAGAAAATTTTGAGATTTGTCGCGAAGAACTAATCAAAATCAGCTGCTGCCCTACTGTACTAGGCCCAAACGGATGCACCAACAACAATAGGAGCATCAGAGACTGTGATCTTCAGGAGAAAGTGCATCAGCAGCAATTGCCAGCTTCCCAAGGTCAAGAATATGCAATTTCCATCACCAAAATGGTCTCCAATGGCTAGGAAATGGCCCCAAAAGCTGGCAGCAACAGTCCAACACTTCTTTCCAACAGCTCCAAAATGAAAAAACGAGATTTCCCTTTCCCTTCAGCCCTATTTAGCCTTTCCCCCACTTGCATAGGAAAGTTTTGCCAAGTGGCAACTTTCTTAATCCATTTTCAGCAATTTCCAGCCATTTAATTAATTTTCAGAATTAATTAATTCAGCCCTTAATCCATGCCCAGAAAATTGACCTTGCCCATCCAAAAATTAATTGGCTAGGCCATTTGCAACGCAAAGTGGTCCCATGCATTAATTGACCCTTGGACAAGCATTAATCCATTAATTAATGCCTAGTCCCTAGTGTCACCACTGACACTTAATGGCCAATTAATGGGCCTAGGGACAAACTGACACCAAAATTCACCTAGAATCTAACAAGTGTAACTTGTTACAACTTTTGCCTTTGACACCCATCTTTTTTACAAGGTCCTTCGGCCTTCAACTGTGAGAAAGCAGCTTGCACCTCACATGTGCAACACATGTGCATCTTTTAATTGCACATTTGATTAATCCTTTAATCAAATTTCAATTAAACATAAGCAAAGCATCAAATTTTCATGTCCTCGTGACATACACCAAGTACCAGGTGATGACACCAGATGCAAAGAAAGTCCCCATGTTGCAAAATGCAAATACATACGGTGTGTCGCGACTAAAGCCAAGGGTGAGAAGATAGCCGCCAAATGCAAAATGCTATCACCAGATGATAGGAGCTAACGCTTGGTAGAGGGAAGGCAGGCCTCCATATGCAAAACGTAAATGACAGCAGGTCACCAAGCTAATGGAAGCTAATGCCTACTAATGGCGAGCCTCCAAATGCAGCAAACACAATGATCCAAAAGATGCCTGATGAGTAAAGGAGATGTTGCCAGCAAGGAAAGAAGTTTGACAACTGTAGAAGACCTCCAAACACAAACCTGATGATGAGGGAATACGACGCCTGAAAGAGAAAGAGGAAGGGTGACCACGAACTATGATGTCCTACAGTAGGGGTATGGCCAACAACGGAGTGAAGAGGGAAGAGTGGCAGAAGAGGAGGGGTAAAGAATGATTGAAGTGGATGTTAGAATGAATGAGGTGACTGCCAATTTATAGGCATAAGTTGTCTAGAGCGGCGCACCACTATGTGGACACCCACTGAAAAAATGGCCAAAAATGTGCACACTAACTCTTTTTGGGATTGTCAATGCAAAACCATAACTGAAGTGTGTAAACTGAAGAAGTGGTTTCTCAACAACCCCTCTCTCTAGCAATGTCCTGTACCACCCTTAATGAGATAAAGGCATACCTGTCACACATGAAATCATAGTTCCATGAGCAAAAGTGGTTTTGTGCAAATCATCAAATCTCACCTCCAATTGCAAGTTGATGCTCTGACACCAATGAAACATCCCCCTAGGATCCAACATGCGCATGAGATACGCACAAGCCAAATCCACAATAAAAGGAATTGGACATCAGACTCACCTTCCAACCATAGAGCCAAACGGGCTCACCTCTGAGCCTAGGACTAGCAACACTCCGGGTTAAACCTATGATACACATGATCTACAAGTTCTACCTAGCTCTGGACCTTGGATGTTTTAGCCATGACTTGGTAGCTAGACTTTCATATTCCTTCTAGCATGGGGATACAAAGCTTGTGGCTTCTCCCTAAGGTCGAATTTCAAGCTCTATCAGCTCATCCTGTCTATTGTTCTTCACTACAGGTCTCCTTTTAGAAGGAAGACTTGGATTCCAGGATGGATCTTCTCGCTCTCACATATCTCTTAGGGCACCTTTTTGGGCCTGAGAAGGGGTGTTGAGAAATGCATTCATCAAGTTTGTTTGTTTCCCTTAATTCCTTCTAGTTTCACACTTACACCCCCAAAAAGGGTGTGGTCCATCAAATCACTCTCTTCATCCATCATTCTTCTCTTCACTCCTCAGCCTCTCCACTACTATTCACACCCTAACTTGGAGGACATTACAGTTCGAGGAGTATTCTTCCTTGCTATCTGCTGCCAGGCGCCCTGTCTCTTCATCTACAGGCTGCCTTTTGGAGCAGATCAGGTCGCCCAACTGTCCACATCCTTCAGGCAGGTTGGCAACAGATTTCCCCTTGCTAGTGACCAGATTCTGTGCAGATTTGACCTACATTTTTGCAGCTGGTCCCTTCTCTGGCAACACACATGGCTTCAGCTGATGGCTGACCTGTGTTTTGCAGCTAGTGATCATCCTGAGGCTACATTTTCAGCTTGCTACAAGCCATCCTGCTGTCCTACATCATCCGAAGCCAGTGGTTGCTAGTTTTCTTCTTCCTCCAGTCCCACAGCACATGAGGATTGTGTTTTTCTCCCTCTACAGTTGTCCTTCACCATTCAGTATTTACTTCTATACCTGCCTGCAGGAATGCGTTTCACTCCTTTCCTTGTGCAAATTCCCTGCAAGTGCTACCATGTGATCAGCAAGGACAATGCAGTCATCTCAGAGCTTTGCTCCATTGTATCGACATGATTTAGTTAGCATGATTCAGTGTTCATCATTCTTCACTCTTCTTCTAAGCTTTCTTCTCTCAATATTTGTTCCGCACTCTGTGTTTCTTCCTACAAACCAAATTGTCTCTATGATATGGTATGGGTGCATACCATCCCATCACTTTTCTTGACACAAGGGCCCCTGATAACTCAGCAAATGATGTAGGGGTCCCATATGTATATTCCACTGAATTTTGGACACCATTGAGTCAAGGGCCCCTAATAACTTGCCAACAAATGCAAGGGTGTCAAATTCCACTAACCTTTATTAGCTCTTTGCCACTTAACCCAGTAGTCAAGTCCACATAGGCCATGTAACATGCTAGACCCCTTCTAGTGTTTGAATTAGTACCCTACCAATGTCATGTGGCTTCTCATTTAGGGGCCTTTTAACATGGAGCACTTAAGAGCATAGAAAGGTAACTAAGAGCCATGCATTTGTGCAACCTCCAAAAAAAAGCCCTTATCTAGCTATTCGAGTTCCTTTCAACTCCTGCTCATCCTAGAGAAGGTAATGTTAGCTAAGTACTTCGCCTAATTCTTTCTCCAGTGATCACTTCCTTCATCAACAGAGCCACCATCAAAGCATCAATGACTACCAACACCTTTGCCAAAACAGCAATACCAAGAAGCATATCAAGGGTTGAGATCACCTTTTCACTCAATTACCAGCAGACTTTTATCATTCCAAATTTTGGCACAAATCATATGATCATTAGAGATAACCTTTCTAAGGTCATTTCATTAGATTTTCCAAACAATGAATATTATACAGCAGGTATATATGCCATTGTGTTATCCACTTGGTCGATAATGTTTAGACAAACCAATTAAGATAATAACCACCCCCAACAAATGTTGACTATTCTATTTCAGATTATTCAATAGCAAAGTAAATGTAAAGGTGAAAAGATGAAACCAAAATCAAGACCTAGTGGCCTTCAAAGATACTTACAAAATTGAATCAAAAATGTTCCGTACCCCTTTCGTAAATATGGTGGAAATATTAAGATGCAAGAGAGGTTATCTCCCCCTGCACGACCCTTGAACCACATCATGAAGATTACATTACAATCATACTACTGAAGTTGATTAAGCCCTGTCAAACCTTGAATTAGAAAAAGCCTCAAAATCCTACTTCCTAGATTAAACCTTTGAGAAGTAGCCTGCCAGATGAAACCCTTGATCATATACGCAAAGAATGTAGAAGTAAAAGTCACTTGTGGAACATGTCATGGATTTGTGATCTAGGAAAAGCTTTGCAAGATCACAAAGAGTTCCAGCATAAAAGGCATGTTTCCTGCCATCAACCTAACAAGAAAGCCAAAACAAGAATAGTCAGGTAGAAATACGCAACTTTACACCTTCGTAAAAATTTCCATGGATTATGATACCAACGTGAATATAACAAATGAACCATGTCACTTTAACCATAGCACTATCATAGTTTGACTTCTTGCAATACAAATGCAACTTACTTCAAAGACAGAGACAATTTCATTGGCATACTCGTCTCTATAAATTTCGTTGCCAGGAGGATGCTTTAGACAGCTTCCCTTTTGCTGCGAATGTGTTAACAGAAACTAAGTTCCTTTACCACCAATGTCCAATCAATAACAGCTTCTGTAGCTTGATGTATTAAAATTACAGATTGTTTAGTAGGCCTTTGTTACCTAGTACATGGACCACTACAAATTCATCAAAGTGGCAGTTAACAAACTAGACACTAGAATACAACTAAGTAATACTTGGTGTGTTCAATGAAAGGTAATACAAGGAGCACACAAAGATCTAGCAGTAATGCAAACACAAAAATCCTCACAAAACACCCAACTCCCCATGCTCAACCCTGCATGATAGCTTGAAATTTTCCACAGGCCATTGATAGCCTAGTGAAGATGACAAGCTGTAATTGCTGAAGGCCAGTAATTATATAAGAGACACACCATGGCATTTTCTCTTAACATTAAATACAGAGAAAGAAGCTGCAGTGGTTCACAAACTAAAACTAGATTGTCAAAAGGGGAAGAAACGCATTGAATGAAGATTTTCTTATATTTTTCCTTCTCTGGCTATGATCTAGAAGACTATATATAAATTCTGTGAGAAAGCAAAAAAGTGGAGATTTTAAATGGCCAATTTGGACCAAATGGAGAGACATAGTTTAAGTGATCATCTCAAAATCAGCTAGTATCACTGTTTCACAATCACTGTTTTCTTTTTTTTTAAGAAGAGAAATAATTCTATTCGTAAAACTCCTAGGAACTAAATATCCCAAGGCAAAACGCAAAGTACAAAGCAACCTTATAAAGGACTTCCATATCAAAAAATATGTAACAAGGGAAAGTCCATTATAAGGCTTGAATGAATAGCCGACTATCAGATGTCTCAGCTCGAGCAACCTTGTAAGGGACTTCCATATCAAAAAATATGTAACAAGGGAAAGTCCATTATAAGGATTGAATGAATAGCCGACTATCAGATGTTCAGCTCGAGATATCCATCTTTATAGTACAGCATTGTCAAATGAAACAAGCATCCTGTGAACAAAATATCCCCAAGGCAAAACACAATGTACAAAGCAACCTTGTGAGAGTGTTCCATATCAAAAATTATGTAACAAGGGGAAGCCTATTAGACTGCTTGAATGAATAACCGACTATCAGATGTCTCAGCTTGAGATGTCTATCTTAATGTTATGGCATTGTTAAATGAAACAAGCATTCCACCCTCACAAAAGGAAAAACGAACAGATCAATCTCACCATGTGCCGATCGAAGAAGCGTTTGTGATTGTAGAAGCTCAGGCAAAAGTCGCAGATGAAGAGCATGTCAGGAAGCTTCTCTGCTTTGTTCGCATATCTGAATATGGAGTAGTACCAAGTATCCACTTCATATTTACATCCTAGCCTTATTCGCTGGACTGTTTTCAGTCGGGTGAGCTTCTCATGCTCTTCAACATCAAAGCCTGTGTGTTCCTGCGACAACAGACAAGGTGATTAAAAGCACTTGTAGCTGCGAGTAGCAAACATTTGATTCTTCAACGTGTCAAAACCAGCCAACTTGCCAAGCGTTTTGTGCAAATTACCAAATTACTCCTCAAATTTAATCAAACGTTGTCACTTCCATATAGCGAAGCCGCAAAGCCCAATGAACCATGATCCACAATGGGGAGTAAGCCTAGAGCTTTATGAAAAGTTTCAAACTTCTCACAAGGCAAGGCCTTTGTGAAAGGATCCCCAAGGCTTATATGAAAAGTTTCTCCTTGACATAATAATTAAGCACCTCAATGTGCTTAGTGTAAGTATGGAACATTGGATTCTTACAAACTACCAATGTGTTTTGACTATCAATGAAGATGGTGGTTGCAAATGACTGTTCAATACCCAAATAAGCTAAAAGGTATATGAGCTAAGCACACTCGATCATAGCTATGAAAGCTACCTTGTACTCAACTTTACCATGAGAAGTGGCCATAGTGGGTTACTTCTTCCTCAACCACGACATACATTAGCTACTAAGCATGAAGCAAAAATTGCTTATTGAAACATGAGTGTCATAACAACTGTCCCAATTTGAATCTAATAAAGCATATAAATGTGGTAGTAATGAATTGCATGCAATGCTCGATGCTTGGGCTATGCATAAACCTAGTCTTATGTGGATCTGCAAACTGAATGTTGTGTCTCATAATGTATAGATCAATCAAGCATCCAATAGCCTACTGATAGGAAAAGACAAAGCAATTTTTGACATTACAAAGGCTCAACCTCAAACTTATCTCTACAAGAGTAGCAACAGGTTTACAATCCTCAAGGCCAAATCTCCACAACAATATCTCAACATACTTTGTTTGACACACAACAATATCTTCGTCACACTGCTTGAACTAAATGCCCAAATAATAATGCAATAGGACCGAATTAGATATATCAAGAAGTATCTAGCACATTCAACTCGGGCTTAAAATTAGTAGTATGTGTCTCGTTAGGACTAGTGAGTAGTGTGTCATTGATATAAACCACGATTATTAGAGGCCCATCACTCTCATGTTTAACATATAAGATGCTCTCAATTGGACCATTCTAAAAACCATGGATAGTCAAATGTGCATATATTTTCTCATACCAAAGGTTGCTTCATACCATGCAATGCCTTCTTCAATCTATACACTTTGCTTTCCTACCCCTTCTAAACAAAGCCACAAGGTCTAATATATTTCCTCCTACAAATCACCAATTTAAAATGCAAATTTAATAACCATTTGGTATTTCAAGGATAGACAAAGGGACGGAGTGATGTGCACATTGAGTCTCTTTTATTGAAACAATTAGAGCCAAAATAATTATTTTCTCTATTATAACTACCTAGAAAGTCATAGAAAATGGCTAAAGTGCCTTAATGCATCAAAAGTGCAAAAGAAAGAGAATAAATTAGATGCAAGGTTTGGTAGATGAGCACACCCACTTACCCCAAAGGACCAAGGAAAGTGAACAAATAATTCAAACTTGACCAAAGGTCCCACCACAAAAAGGCCAAGACATTAGGCCAAGGGTGTTGCTCAAGTCTACCCAAAGTCTTACTAAGATCATAGAGGCAATGTATATCTATTTTTGAGTTGCCTATTGAATAGGACTTGGTTTATTTTTATTGATTAGCATTGGCTCCTTAGTTCATATAAAAGTAAGACCCAATAATAGACACCCAAACTCAAGGATGTCAGTGAAGAAGTATTGAAGAAGTGGTGGTAGTAGATGTAGTGTGGGTGGTAGCTTTTTATGATCTTGGTGATCAATGTGCTCATATATGCTCTGCTCATTGAGTTAAAAGGGAATCATGCTATAGAATGCATGGATTTTCCGCTTGGATAGGTGCTTACTTTCACATGTTGTTGTACACCTTGGGTTGCCCAAGATCCCTTTTACAAGAGTGAATAGTGTCATGAATTGCAATAATGTATGCAATGCAAAAGGCTTGATACAACAAAGAAGGATGTTTAATCTTGAAGACAAGAAGATAATGCCAAAAGTTGTATGTACCAAGTGTGGAAATCAACCTCTTATCAAACTATGGAAGTTGATACTGAAGGAGGAGGAGGAGTTGATGCTGATAAAGAACTTAATGAAGTAGCAGATGAAGAAGCAACTTAGTTTGAAGAGCTATGTTTGAGAAGCAATCATTGTGGTAATCACCCAAGAGAGATTATGGAGCCACCATTGAATGGCCAACTAAATTATGTGTCTAGCTCGATGTGAACTTGCAATGGTGGTCCTTGATTAAAATACAAGAGCCAACATGTAAGTACTAGAAGAGACCAAAACTTGCATACCAATTCTTCATATTTCGATACTATGGTGCTAACCTTCAAAAACAAAGCAAAGATAAGCTAAAGTAAGAGCAAACTAAGTGACAAAATGAATGTAGTGCAAGATAAATAAGCGAATGAGTGAATGTGTGCAATGGAAGATAAATAGATTATTAGAGTAGCCTATGGGGGCCAAACTCAAGTACCCTAAGTATATTAAGGGTGTAAATGCTAAATGAGCCTAGTGCACCCTAAGGGACCTAAAAGGCACTAGCCTAAGGTTGTGGCCACCATCATGCACGATACCTCATAAGACTAGCTAGATATGCCTATCATGAGAAGTCTAATGTGTCTAGTTGCATAAGACCAATTAGCCATACCTCTAGATATCCTAAAAGGTGCTAATTGAGGAGGCTTTCCATATGCCACATGTCTAGTGGTGCACCAATAAGGTTATGGTTATTATGAGGAATAGAAGAAGTAGATGTAGATGTTGAAGGACCCTCTCTTAGATATGCAAGTGGAATACAACCTGTGGGTGTAGTATGGTTTATTAAGGAGGTGACTAAGGTGGAAGATCCTATGCCTTCTTATACCTCCTCATCTACATGATCCAAGCATTGGTAGTGAGTATAATATTTATTATTTCTAGGCAAGTGCTAGCAAATCAATTTACTATCTTTGGTTTTGTCTAAAGAAGAGGTGTTAGACTTCTTAGGACTTGCCTTCCATTCTTACAATTTCTTGGCATAACTTGATTTTCCCTTTAAAGAGGAGGATATTGGAGTCCCCTTTGAAGTACAAAACATGGGGATGTCTTTTTGTGGACTTGCCATGTAAGACAATAATTCAAACTCATAAAAGGTTAGTGATCAAGGCAAAAAAATGACTTGCTGCATAAAGTGGAAGTGTTTAGAGGGTAGCTTGTTTCAAAATAACGGGACTAGATCATACTTTAGTGAGCTAGTGGTGGCAAACTGTGTGAGTAACCACCTAGCTAGTGATAGCAAACATAAAGAAGTTGTGCAACTCACAATCAAGTTTGATATGTTAGGTTTGATCTCTTGCCACATAACAATCAATAAGAAGTTCAAATGATTATATGCAAAGGGAAAGTGTTGAAGCTATGAGTGAACTTTAAGTAGTAACTTCTACGTCAACCCATTGATACATACAATTATGGTGGCACGTTGAGGGTTTGACATAGCATCTAGATCAACGATAAGGTCCCAAAGGCCCTATGCTTCGAGCACTTGTTTGACCTTTCGCTAGTTAATAAGAAGAAGTTCCAATTATCAAATGTAAGGGGAACGTGAAGCTATGAGGAAACTCAAGTAGTAACCCCCTACATCAACTTGACATTCAATGGAAAGTTGAGGGTTTGACGTAGTGTCTAGACCAACTATAAGATCCCAAATGCCTTGAGACTCAAGCACTTATTTGATCTCTCACTAGCCAATAAAAAGTTCTAATGATTAGATCCAAGGCTGAAAGTATTGAAACTATGAGTGAAACTCAAGAAGTAACCTCTATATCAAATTAATGTTTGATGTCATATTGCAAGCTTTCCATTGATAGATATAATCAGGGTGACAAGTGGAGGGTCTAACATAGCTTATAGACCAACTATAAGGTCCCAATGACCTTAAGGCTCAAGCACTTGTTTCATGGGTTTCGACCAAGTCATGAAGAGTGAGTGTTGAGTGTTGAGTAGAGAGGGTAGGGTGGGGGGGGACCATAATAGACTTTGGGATTTTCCCAAAAGTTCCCACAATGCATTGGTGAGGCATCCATATGGATCCAAGTGTAACTTGGTTGACTAGGCATAAACATGGTACCATATAATTAGCCTAGGGAGGGTGCATGATAAGAAAAGTATGGGTTTCATTGCATTTAAGTTGCCTATCAAATGAGTGAAATGGCAATATAAGCAGAGGATATAGATATGGTTGCATTTGAGTGGTTGAGTAAATGTCCAAGGGGCTTGAGAGAGATGCCCACAACCATTCCAAAGAGTGACACGTGTGCTTACTTGAAGGTAGGTGTGAGGTATGAGTGGCCTTCCCAACAATGAAGTACTAGGGTGCAGAGTGGCATGCATATATAGGTAAGTGACATGTGGAATTGAACATGATAATGAATTATTTAGGTGAAACAAAATATCTTAAGCCTAATGTACTTGTCATTTGAGGAATGGAACCTAATGTAGATAATGCAAGTGTGGAATCTAGTTCTAAGCTACTTAGCCATAACAAAGAGATCCTAAATGATCACATGAAGAGGGAGAAATGAGAGAGAATTGCAAATGGGATAGTGCCAACAACATGCTCATATAAAGTAGAAGGTAATGTAACAAGAATATCTAAAGACATATGTTTTCTTTAGAGACTACTTTGCAAACATTAGCATACTTATACCACTCATGTCCCAGGGGGACTCACAACTAGATCTTGCATACAAAAGGAGAAAAAAGAGGGGTTTCAATTTATATTAATCATAATGATTATGAGAACTTGACATGAAGTCTAGTTGTGATGAAGATGAGGGTTCACTAGTCACCCCAAATGTGGTGTGTCCTCCTTCAATAAAGAGGTGGTAGCCTTACCAATTGACTCTGATTGATGTGCAACTCCTGATGGAGTGCAGTGTGAAGAATAGGAGTGTATTTTGGCCATCTTTTAAGCAAGTACTTTGTGAATTTCATCCCTGACATCCACTAAAGGTTTGGTGATTGAACGAGGATGAGAGGAAGGATGCGATGTCCTCCTCATGAGAGCGTGATGCTACCTAGGGCATCCAATGAAGGAGAAGATCGAGAAGACACTATGATTCTCCAAGAAAGAGGTGTCTCAATATTTTGAATTGGTTACATATCACTCTATATCTTGTAGAAACCATGTGTTTTGCTCCTCGTTGTTGAGAGCATGATGGTGCTTAGGGCCTCTAATGAATGAGAAGGCTAAGAAGACATTATGGTTATCGCGTGCATATCTTGTACAAATTGAGCCTTCATGATAAGCTCAAGATACTCTAGTAGTAATCAGTGACTCTCATACATCTAAAAGGGAAAGAATACAATCTAATAAATGAAGGAAAGCTGTGCATGGGGAGTAAATGGAATTAGATATCCTAGCATTCCATGCTATAAATGATTATTCATTTTTGGTATGTGGATTAGAAGCTCAACTAATATGTCAAATACTCCACTTGGGAAATATGGTTGCCAAACTGAAACTTAAAGGTTGAGGCTTGTAAAGTAGTGGAGCATGTGTTCTATTTCGATACAAGATACATTTAGTGGGCTTTTTCCAAGGTGACACCAAATGTCTACATCCTTCCATACAACCCTTGCCTCCTCCAAATAGATAATCAACTAGATTTATAACAACGCCTCAAATGATGAGATGTCTGCCTAACCATTAGTGTTACCCCACTAAGGAGATAATATGAATGGGATGCTTAAAGATCAAAAGTGTCCAACAACCATTGACTTTTGTTGGAGTGGACCATGGGAGGGTCATGGAGAGTGTCGCTCTTTGTGTGCATATCCCAAGTGTAACATCATCGTGCATAGCCGATTAGAGCTGAGAGTGATGTCACGCAACAAGTGAGTGCTAGTTGAGGATGAGAATAATTGGAAATTTGATGAAGGTAAAATTTTGATCGCGACCTACTAAGTGAGAAAAATGCAAATTAGGTTGGAATAGATGATGTTGAACATAGCAGCTCCTACAAATAATGGAGGTTTGTAATAGATCCCCAAGCTATAAAACGGGCTGCAATATCTAAATGATAGGTTGCCTAGTTATAAAATATGTTCTCTACTATCTACCAATGGGGATCCTAGAAATTAAGACGCGGCTACTATAGTAGGGTAAAATATCCTATGAACTGCAACAAATCAAGTGCATAAGCTTGCAACATAAGCATACAATAGATGAAGCTTATGTGACAAACTAGTGGTAGCAAGAGAGGAAGGGTAGATAATGTGGGTGATGAGGATGGAAACAATTGCATTTGAGGATAGGTGAAGGGATAAAGAGTGGCGTGTATACTAAGTCCCTTTTATAGAAACAATGGGTGCCAAAAGAAGTCGCATCTTGTACAAGTGTCCAGAAAGTGACATAAAATGGGTAAAATGTCTTTTTGGGATTTTTCTAATGAGCCAAAAATGCCAATAAAATAGGATTAATAAATGGTGAGTTTTTAAAGCTCAATATAACCTTGAGTTGTTAATTATAGTTGCCACCCATAAGTGCCAACCTAATTTATCCAAGTCCTAGACCAAAAGTTTTGGCATGTCCAATCTTGTTGACCAAAATTTAGAAACATTTAAAAATATTTAAGAGAAGTGCCTACTAAACATAATCATGTCAAAATGGAAATTTCCAAAGTCCAAGAGTGTGAAGAAAGCTGGCAACGGTACCAAGATTTATTAAAAGCATAATTTTCACAATCTATCATCACTAGTAATTCTGTGAAATAGTACACGATAATCCATGACTGGAAATAGCAAGAAGACACTAATTGATTTTAAAAGATATTAAAGCCCTTGATGTCTCTTTACAATGTATCTATGTTTAATTTGTAGTATTAAGAATGGTCCATAATCCTTTAAGTTGATTTGTAAGCTACCCTTGTGCAAATTGTATGAATGTCTTTATACAAGTAAAATGTCCAAAAGCATTGTGACACTCTATCAAAGAAAACACCAATGAGCTATTCAAACAAAGGAGACACCTCAATAGAAATGGTAAAGAATAATGGTAGCCATCATATGCATATCAAGTCAATACAAAGACCAAGAGCATCTCTTGTAGCTCATAGACAAAATAAGGTCACTGTAAATTTTAATGACCAAGACTTAGTAGACATGGTATGTATAGGCATGTATACTTGTACAAGTTATTCTTATAAGAATTTGATAGAGAATGCACCCTCTTCTGCATTTTGCCTTCACTTTTATCATCATCGTCCACAAAAAGACAGCTTTCTACCCAAGGCTCACTAATGAGCAACATCAACATCCTTTACCACACAAGTAGATTCTACCACAACAACAAAAGGAGTCCACAAACATTAATTCACCAAGGAACACACTCAAGGGAACCCAATGACTCCACACTTGTAGTTACAACTCGCCCTTCACACAAAAAATTACCTCCTACTTGCAAGTAGGGTCATCAATATTCAAACATGAACTTGGACTCTTGAATAGTAGCACGTCTTCCTCTTGATCACCATGTACCCTCATTCTTAGACTCTTGAATAGTAGCACCTTTTCCTCCTGATCACCATGTAGCCTTGTTCTTTGGTCAACTCTTCTCACCAAGTTGACCCCATGTATGCCATTGTTGATCAACCCATGTCTCATCTATTCTTATTAACCCTCATATCGTAGCAAAATATAGTGCCTTCACAATACAACTTTCTCTCACACATATATCTTGTCCACCCTCTTTATGTGCTCCTTTATGAATCCAACTTCAGCCCTTTATATAGACCACATGGCATTGCCCCCCTGGCACGTAAAAAAAACATGCCTTCTCCAAAAACATAGCCCAAATCTAGCTTAAAGCATCATCATGATGCTTGCCATCAATAGTTTCATCATGGCTAAAAATAGGCCTCACATGGACTATATATTCATAGAGTAGGGTGCTACTTTCTATCCCACCACCGGCACCATAATGACATGTGATCTGGTCATCATGAGGGTGACATCCTCTCCTCCCAAGCCATCAACTTTGTGACACAAAAGCATGCCATGATGATGGTTAAAAAAGGAAGGATAATCCTTAGTTTTAAAAACCTTATACTATTAAGGTATATTCACATGCTATAACTTGTCTCCTCCTTGTATTTTGAGAGATAAAACCAAATCCGTCTTTTGGATGCCTCTTTGGATCATGTCCATGGTTTATGTAAAAACCTACACTATTGATTGAACATAGCCCTAATTAGTATCCTTGAGCACATTATCCTCCAATGTCTTTGGAGATCACATAGAACTCAAAGCATGTTATATAAT
This sequence comes from Lygodium microphyllum, assembly GCF_053477565.2. Classification (NCBI taxonomy): domain Eukaryota; kingdom Viridiplantae; phylum Streptophyta; class Polypodiopsida; order Schizaeales; family Lygodiaceae; genus Lygodium; species Lygodium microphyllum. The sequence continues at coordinate 135,824,058 of NC_141145.1, forward strand.
GACTGCAAGCTTCAAGGAAAATCATGATGCCCACGAAGAAAGCCTAACAAAAACTACCTTATGAACCTATTTCCTTTGATATGAATCCATATCAATCTTACTTGGTCTAAAAACCACAAAACTATGTCAATAACTCCTCAGTATGACTAGTATGTGAGTCTATTGCAATCCCTTTAGTCCAATTTTAGGCTTCCAAAAAAATCATCACAATGTGTGTGCAATGCATGCATTGTAAAATCCATAGACAAGCCATGAAGTCCTAGTCCAATATTGGGGCATTGTAAGTGGGCAAGAGAAAGGGTTGAGGGTGTCCACCCAAAAAGAAACCATTCTTATATAATGTGTATGAATAAAGAGCCCATTCTTGCAAATGCAAACTTGAAAGTCGGTGCTTCCTCCTTCTTCCATTCTTATTTTCACCACAGTAGGAGTTAGAGGAGTATGAGAGTGAGTCAGAGAGTGAGGGATCATAGGAGAAGCTCTCTAATCCCTCTCCTTGCTACTTGCTTTTGTCTCTTCCTCTCATCCCATCACCATGTGAAGAGATTGGGGTGGCCATATCCATATCAAGAAAGAAAGAGTGAGTGTGAGAGAGAGTGAGTGATAGAGGGAGTGATGGATCAAAGGAGAAGCTTCCCTTCTCTATTCTTGCTTCCATTCTTCTTCTTCTTAGTTTTCTTCTCAACATAGCAACCATAGAGGTGATATATGTGTGTACATACATACATACATACATACATACATACATACATACATACATACATACATACATACATACATACATACATACATACATACATACATACATACATACATACATACATACATACATACATACATACATACGTACGTATGTATGTAATGGATGTGTATAGTACCGAAAGGCATTTTTATAATAGCAGTGCATTGATGATTTTTTTAAAAAGGTTACAAAGGAAAGATCATGGTGTGTGTGTGTGTGTGTGTGTGTGTGTGTGTGTGTGTGTGTGTGTGTGTGTGTGTGTGTGTGTGTGTGTGTGTGTGTGTGTGTGTGTGTGTGTGTGTGTGTGTGTGTGTGTGTGTGTGTGTGTGTGTGTGTGTGTGTGTGTGTGTGTGTGTGTGTGTGTGTGTGTGTGTGTGTGTGTGTGTGTGTGTGTGTGTGTGTGTAACTCCAAAGAAGCATGCCCAGATATGGATAGAGGACTGAACTAGTACCTCTGATCTAAACAAACCCATGAATTAGTAAGAACTAATAAATAGATTTGCATCACATGTGTCAACATAAAGATCAAGTGGATGGAAGAGGAAACTTCAAGGCTACCGAGGGAGCATCACTTAGGTTGTGAGGTCATCAAAGTGGTTCTTAGTTGATTGATCCATAACAAGAAACGTAATCCATTGGTTACTTTGCACCAATGGAAGAGCTTCATGGTTTATTTGCTAGTAGAGAATTATTGTACTCATGCTAACCATCCCATGGAAGAATCATAGATCTCTTTTTCTTCACAATAAAAGAACATTTTTATTTAATTGACTATCTCTTCTTATAGAGTGTTGCCAATGGTATAGTATTGCTCTTCCTTGCATTTTAGTTGCTTATTTTTGGGAATTGTATTCATCACTTACATAGCAATAGATCACTTCCCTTTTGTATATGATGCTCTTGAATAGATTTTGACATTAATTTCACTCATTTTGATAAGACTTTCCACTTTCATTCAAGTTCTCATGGTTTGTACATATTCTATCATAGATAGGCATCATATTGGATCCATCTTTTAGAGATAAGAAGAGTAAGAAGTCTCAAGACTTGGAAAAAGTTTTAAATTTTAGTAAAAGTATAGAAACTCAAGGTAAAGCATCCCATTACCTCAAGTATGACCTTTTTACAACATATTGGCTTTCTTCGTATATTTTGCTATGCATTAGACCATAATTTTGGTGAATCAAAGGTCTTGCTTCTTTCTCTCAAGAAGCAAGACTTAGCTATTCGTGTTTTAGGAGGGAAAAACCCACAAAGAAATCAACTTTATAGATTAATGCTCAAGATAAATTCTTTACTTGACTAGAGGCAAAATCGCTTTTTAATTTCTTGAGGATAGAAACCTTAAAATGATCTTCCCTAGAGAATCATATTCTCTAATTGCTTATTGATCATATAGGGAACCTTAGATCAAGGAAGACTAACAATGCATCTTAGTCATAAATCTAATGAGAGGCAACTAAAGAAGGATGACAATGACCTAAACTACGAGGATTGTAGCATAACACACCTATACATGAATTTCCAATGAATGATGTTTTACCTAGTGAGATGATCATGACTTTGGTACCAATGCATTCGCATGGAGAAAAGCACAATTAAAACTCTAGTCCAAACTTCAAGGAGGTGAAAAGAAGATCTAAGAAGAAAATGGCAAGCAAGAATAATAGTGGCATGACATCAACAAAACCAAGTGAAAGATTACTTCAAGACCTCAAAGCCCCAATGCAAAATTCACCAAGGTCAGTAGATGAATGGTCCATAACTACTAATATAGCCTAAAGAAAAAGCTACAGAGCCTAATGTAGAAGTCGAGGAAAGGGCCATAGAAATGCAGCAATGTAGTGACAAACTTATTGGGATGTTTGAAAGTGCTCATGGGTAGACAAACACAAAGAGACCTTTAAAATTTACTAGCTTAAAGTCATGTAGAGAATCTAGACACATTCCCTAAGAATAAGAAAAGCCCAAAGCACAAGATAAAAGCCACAACTGTCAAACTGAGCAAGATGTGACCAAGACTAGTGTAACCCAAACATGATGATGAATCAATAATACAATTAGCCTACCTATGGATTGGGTTAGTTGCCAAGAGGGACTCTATAGTAGACGTGGAAATCAACAAAGATGTAGAGTATAGCATACTACATTACAATGTTTAGGCTAAAATAGGAAAAACGGATATTACATTCAACACTTAGGAGGTTGACTGTACTTTTCATTAGGCATATGTATAGGTGGGATGATAATGAAAATAGAATGTTCCTATCCCATTCTTTGTTTTGTTTAGCCTAAAGGATGCAAAGAGGACACTGTTGCTTGGAAGTCCCTTTAAGGCAAGGACAATCTATCAAGTTGATTACATGGCTAATATAATAAAGCCATAGTCATTTTGAAGCTCAACCCCGAAGCTTACAGAGACCAATACATATAGCTATAGACCAAAGTGAAGGTAATAAACCCTAGTCCAAATACTTTAATGAGCAAAATGACAATAACTAGGTAACTTCACTATGGAGGGGTCAAAAAAAGAATCCAAAATTAATTACTCAACATATCACCTTCTAAGTGAAGGCCAAGCCTAATTAGGTGTAGAGACATGCAAATCCTAAGAGTGCTAGATGTCACAATGAGGAGTGGATGAAGAAAAAATATCCATGAAAGAGGCATAACAAGAATAAAGAAATTCTAAGAGATAAAGTAGGAAACACCATTGGGTACCCAAGTGTTTTCTGCATGCCAAATCATATTATAAAGGAAACTACATTTGGCTACCTAGGCTCAAGCCAATGGCACTAGCAACAACCACTCCAGCATCAAATCTACAATGTCCAAAAGTAATGGCAAATAAGTCATGTCATCCATGATTTGGCAATAACACTCTAAGGTGGTGATAATAAGATGAACAAGGATGTAGAAGAGAAAGACTCCTTCAAGTTAGACATATGAGCCATAATAAATAATCTACAACTGTCAAAAATCAAGACATGCCCTCTAACAACAAGTGTGAAGGCTGAAAAAATAGTGCTAAAAAGGCAAATCCAACAACAATGGCAAAGGTCAACATCAACAACAACAAAGAAAGGACAATTAACTTACCATCAAGTTCCACCCTAATAATGGTAGTGTCTACAAGCAAATTAAAATCAAAGTAAGAACCACAATACTAAAAGCTCCACATTTCTATGTATTTTGTATATTTGATCCTTAGATCAATACCAATCCAACTCCAGATCCACAGTAGTAGCACTCCTAGCTACCACTGCTAGTTCTTCTATGAAGGATTCAGCACCAATGCAACCATCGAAGCCAAACAACTATAGACCCTAATTACCACTACCACTACGATGAAGGATGAAGAAAAGGGAAAAGGAATGAGGAGAATCCAAACCATGAATAAGAAAACCAGAGGTAACTAATAAGCATCTACAATAGGTACACTCAACCTCCTCTTGGATTAAAATCAACATATGAAGAGAACCATCTTTGAAATGTATGAAGAGCTTGTTGAGAAAAATTGTCAAACCATAGTGGAATGTTTTGAAAAAATCAATAAATTGATCAATATACTAACAAGTAGTGATGACTTAGCTGACATAGGAGTTCTAGATGTGAAAAAGGCCAAAGTTATTAGTATAATATCCAGGGGAGTAACCCTCTGTATAACGTGCATTCAATGGTATTTTTAAAACCCCTTTATAAAAAATTTACACAATTTTATATACCCCTTTTGTGAATTTTGAAGGCAATATTTATATTCCTTTTGTAAAACTAAATTTTGAGATGAGGTTCATTTTTATAACCCCTTCTATACAATTCTTATAAAAACACGGTGCCACACTACTTTACGTCGAGTTTTTTCATGATAATCTGAGTTGAATATCCAAACACTAGAGTACAGAATCTTGTACACTTTTACAACCCTATAGAAAAGCCACCTACTAGAGGGTAAACTCCTCTTTGTGAACCATGCACAACAACCATAGATAATCATGGCCTAAATCGTGGGTGCAAGAGCCAAGATAAGATACAAGGTCATGAGCTTGAGTAGTAGATACAACAAAATATACAATGGACATATTTTAGACTAGCTTAAGACCAGAAATGATATCAATTACACCTTTAGGGAGATTTGGAGGGGTTCTCATACATGGATTTTCTAGACCAATGGATCTAGTTACATAACATAAAACATAGATTTTCCTTTCAAGACCAAGACCATGGCTCGGGATCAAAATTTAAAGAATTTTGTGATGATGTGAGAGCCTCCCCTTTATTAAAGGGTCTTTAGAAACCAATGGATTTCCCAACTTTAGGCATAGTGTCATCTCGACCTTCACCATAGAAACAAGTGATAAACTAAAACATAAAGAATCCACATGAATTTTCAAGATAGCCCCAATAAAAGCTTGTGATTGTAACCTCCAATCCATGCTTGTAGTTTTTCCATGTGGTTGAAGACTCCATCTCTAGTGTACTTGCCCATGTTGCTTGACAAAGGGGAAGTCTATTTTTTCCTATTTCTTACTATTGACAATTGTGGGGTGTTGCTTGAGATTAGAGTGTCATTGGGTGGGGCTAGAGGCATGCATCATCCTCTCTCTTGTCTAATGATTCTCTACCTCATAGGTGGACTACTAGAGAAACCTCATATTTTTAGGATTAGAGATTATGTCTATACAATTGAAACAAAAGGTTTCTATAAAAACAACCTGTGTAAAGATCTAGTTCAAAGTTCTTTGAAGAGGGAAGACAGGACCATTGTTCAATCAGAAAAAGGTCTAGAATTGGCCATGCTGAGAGTTTGAGGTCTGATACATGTACACTACCTTAACAACATTAACAAATGTACTAGTTTGTCCAGCCACCAAACAAATCAGAAATTTCACAATATTGATTGATATGTAAATTGCTTCACTTAATGGTGCCAAAATCTGCAAGACTTGCCTAAAGTTATTAGATAGAAATTGATGGGTGTTGTAGGGAAAGAAGTCATTGATGACAACGACAAATGTTGAGGTTACTAAAGGGGCTGATTGTGGATTACAACATAAAAAGGGACTGTAATTTGATGCGGCCAATCAGTCAGTAGGGTATAGTTAAGGCGAGCCACCCTCCTTCTACACCCTCTCCACCCAACTAGCGAGTTCTCAAAAACCTAACATGCCTAGATTAAGGATGTGTAGCATCCAATGAATCAACCCCCTTTGGGAGAGGGGGGTGTATAGAAGCACACTTCAATCCATATTCGTATGTCTAATGTGATCGACCATAGGTTAATGATGTGGATCTTTGATCTTAGCATATTCCATGTGATATACAAGTTATTTAAAAGTCAAAGGGGATATCTTGCATGTATGCGTGTCTTCTTGGTCAACTATCCAATGGATGTTTGACCAAGTAGGAGACTACAATGGACAGGCACGGCTGAACTGAAGATGTCTAAAATTGTTTTGATTGGGAGAGGATTAATGGTGATCGACACATCCAAAATGGGCTTGTATACCTTGGGAAGGGTCCTACAAAGTTTGGTTAACATCCGATTTCGTATGTAGGAGATACAGAGTTTCGAAGGTCGATGTCTAGTTAGGACTACATGCTGTAATGAACAATTGTAGGTTGCGCAGAAAATTTTAGGGGCTGAAATCTTCAGAATTTGTTTCAAGTGCTTGTATACCTTGGGAAGGGTCCTACAAAGTTTGGTTAACATCCGAGTTCGTATGTAGGAGATACAGAGTTTCGAAGGTCGATGTCTAGTTAGGACTACATGCTGTAATGAAAATTATAGGTTGCGCAGAAAATTTTAGGGGCTGAAATCTTCAGAATTTGGTTCAAATGTCTTCAGATAATTGTTGATCACAAGCAAGGCTACATTTTTTCTTTTTAAAGCTTGGCGATCTGAGTTATGGTTCAAAAGATATGAGCAGTTTTCTGTAGGGTGGTCATGTAGGACAGTTTTATAGATAGGATCAGATTGAATCTAATGGACGTAAAGTATTGCATGTGGCATATACTTTAATAGAGACATTTGAGACTGACATGAGGTCCTGTAGCCCCTCTCCTACCAACCTATCACAAAAGTGGCTTGTGTAGAAGAATCCGCAACAAAGATGGCTAGCTCGATGTAGACAATATGAGTCCCGAGACTAGGAAGACCATGAATTGAGAGAAAAGAGAGGCCCATGTCAAGAACATGTAGGGCCTCAAAAACAGAGCTCAATGACAATAGAGGCAAGGTACCAACATCACTAAAGGCATTACAGGAGAATACCAAAGATATAGAGATTTCGACTTTTGCTTAACAATACAGATGCATTAATGGTAGTTACAGATGCAATATTAGCAGATGGAGCACATGACATGTAGGATGCAGAAAAACTTGATGATGCAGAGGAAACTGTGGAAGAGCTTGTAGATGATATAGAGATTCAGGATGAAAAAAGAGCTCGAATATGACGTAGAGTTTGTGGATGTGGATGCTACAGAGTTTGATGATGCAGATATGAAGACTGAAGATGTAGATGCTACAAAGCTCTAAGGAATGAATGATATTGAGAAAGATAATGTGGATAATGTTAAGGGTAAACATATAATAGAAAATACAAGAGAGACATTGATGCAGGTTATAGAGGATATCATTGTTTGTGATGCAAAGAAAGACGACCTAAACAAATTAAGTGGGTTAATGATGTAGATATTTGATCTTGGCATATTCCATGTGATATACAAGTTATTTAAAGCTGAAGGGGATGTCTTGCATGTATTTATGCCTTATTGGTTGACTATCTAGTGGATGTTTGACCCATGAGGGTGATATGGCTATTGGAAACTGTAGTGGACAGACAGCTAAACTGAAGATGTGTAAAATTGTTTTAATTGGGAGAGGATTAATAGTGGCTGATGCATCTGAAATGGGTTTCGATACCTTGGTAAGGGTCCTACAATGTTTGGTTGATACCCATGTTCATATGCGAGCGATACAAAGTCAGGAAGGTTGATATATGACTGGGACAACATGTTATAATGAACAGTTGTAGGTTGTGCAGAAAATTTTAGGGGCTAAAAACTTCAGAAATTGATCCTAGTGTCTTCAGCAAAGTTGTACATCACAAGCGGAGCTACATTTTGGCTTTTTAAAGCTTAGTGATACAAGTTATGGTTCAAAAGATGTGAGTAGTTTTCTGCAGGGTGGTCCTGTAGGATAGTTTTCTAAATAAGATAATACTGCATCTGATGGATGTAAATTATTGCATGTGACATATGCTTTGACAGAGAGACTGACACGATGGTACCAAGGATAGGAAAGAGGATCAAAATATGCAAGAGAAGAGATGGATCAAATTATGTGAGGCCAAGCCCTCAGACATGGATTTAGCTTTGTGTAGATACGAGCCATGTCTCGCCTCTTTGTTAGTAGCCTGTCATACATCACTTATGAGGAGTCCCTCCACAAGGCCTTCCAAGCACACAACGAGATTATCAACTACCATGTCATCATGGACTGCGAGCCAAACAGGTCAAAGGGCTTTAGCTTTATCACCTTCCTTGAGGAGGCTCAAGCATATGCTGCACAATAGAAAATGAATAATCAGTTCTTGGATGGGCACATGATTGGGGTGGACCACATGACGCCTCATTCGTGCCACTGCCTCCCCCTCCCCTGTTGCTCAACTTGTCCCCCCGGTATCAAACTTATTATAGGCACCATCGGAGGATTGGGGCTCCATCCCATCTTCAATTGCTTCGATTCCTCAGAATGCAGGCATGGCATATGCTTCTCCCACACCAGGGAGCTTTTCTAGCAAGGGTTTCTAAAAGGGAATAGTTTTCCAGAAGGTGCCTAGGACAAAATAGCTTCTGGCAAAAAAACAAGGCCATATGGAGGGTTTTTAAAAAAATCCCCCACCCCCTTCTAAAATATTGTTCAAAAAGCACCAAATCTATCGCTTCTTTTAGCCCACTGAGACCAATATCATGCTCCTCCTCTTCTAGCCTTTGTTGCAACACTGGATTTGTTGCCTCTCTTAGCCCAACTAACCGACAACCTACTCCTCCTCTTCTCGTCTTCACTTCAACATTGTTAGTGCTCTCTCACCAGCTTTTCCCTTGCAGCGTGCAACTCCTGCTGTGGCCCTTTAAACAACAAATTCTGCTTTCACTTTCTCCTTGCACTTCACCAATGATGGAGGGGAGGTCAGCATGGTTGGCAATGAGGTATTCATAGCAAAATGGTAGTCTAGAAAATACATAGTTCAAAAGGCCTTGTGGCTGCCACCCATTCCAAGCATTACAAAGCTAGAATTATGCGTAAAATGGCCTACTCTTTGGTCAGAGTCTCTATGAAGCCATTCATCCATTACATGAAGGAGCTTTCCTGATGACTGAGATAAGGTCCAAGCCCAGGATATAAGGCTAGCCCTCTCAAACTCCTTCATAGGTGACACTATCACCTCAATAGGGCATCTACATGACAAAATAACTAGCACAAGAACTCAGAATTGGAGATGTCACTACTCTTTGAAAGTGCTCCATTCCCAACATACTCAGGAGCAACATAGCACACAGTTCATTGCATGAAAATTTGACCAAAAAAGGAATTGCATGGGGTGAGTCCCTAGGGATGGGAGATGAGATGTTGAATTTTTTTCATTATGTCACTTATCTAGCCTTTACACCCTAAGATTTAAACACCTATAGAGCTCTTTAGTACAACCCAAATTGCCTATCAATGGCTTCTTTCCAGTTCCAAAAACATTGTACATAAATAAGCTACCCTCCTTGTAAAGAAACAATTAAGTAATCCTTCTTTCTTGTATATAAGGAATCTCAAATTTTGCAAATTTACCACACATTGAGAATGTAGTAAACAATGTTGAGAGGAAAAGCAAAACGACTTTTACGGTTGTTAATTTGTGATTCACCATTGCATGCTATTCTCATGATTTGATCTCATGATGTCAATTTTTAAGAGCATGCGACAAAAACAAGAGAAAAATCTTGAAGGGACCTAAAGGAAGTCAAAGAGAATGTCTTTTGATTGAACCCCTGATCCTAGGAGGGGGAAAGCCCAACCACAATGACACAACCTCAGTAGAGATGCTTGATGGCCTTGATTGATTGGCACCATCTTTACCCACCTAGCCCCATTATTTAATCCCAAACATTTTAAAGGCACAATAAGGGCAAGTCACAATTGGGAAGCTCTTGATTGCCTAGAATTTGAAACCTAACTCCTTGAGTCACTTGTACCCATTCTCCATCCCACCATCCTAGTACCACGTAATGAACTTGCAAATGGCTAGGTAAAAAAGGCACTTCACAATCAAAAGATTCCTCATGTACCAACTGCCATCTCAACTTGTGTGTTCACCTATCCAAAGTTTTGTCTCCTTACAATCTTCTTCTTTGTTTTTTCCCCCCTCAACATCAATAATATTTCCTATCCCTCAATCATGGAGATTATCCTTGCTGGTAGAACAATCTTTAATAACTAGAAATTAGAGAAGTTGCCCTCTATTTATGTATTAGCATATGTAAGCATGTGAACTCACATATGAGTTTCATTATAACTTGAAACTCTAACCTAATCAAGGATTGGTCCCTTAGGAGTGGGACATACTAGAGAATTCTAGCTCACTAAGTGTTAGATCCATCCCCCAATCCAAATATACATGTCTTGTGTACAAGAAGACTAGCACTTTCCTTAGAATATCCGAGGAATTTAATTGTAGGTACAAACACATGGGGAACCCTAGTTCTTCATCTCTACTTCCAAAACTAAGTCCTTCATCCTTATATACAATGAAATTCCTCCTTTCTAACACTTCAAATCATGATCACTATAAAAGGACTCATCAATCAAGGTTACTAACATTGATAATGGCATAATCTTTGGTAAAACCTTCATCCACCACTGATCAAACCTCCACCTAGCAAGAAAGGACAAGTACACTTTTCATGTTTGATGAATGATAATGGTTTCTCCTCCATTAAGCCACACCACTCAAGTCTTTTGCTCTTAAAAGTCAAAACTCAAAATCTGACACCTTTGCACACTACCAAGCACTAATTCATCTCCTTACGCTCAAAAGATATGCACAATTATTGAAGAAAGATGCATGTGGGGTTTTGGGACAAATCGACACAATTAGCCAACCCTACCCAATAAAGCATTCATGGGCATTGGACATACAAAAGTTCATTCTTCAAAACTTGTAGACTCCAAGGTCAAAAGAAAATAAAGAGTTTATTCAAGACTAAGTCACACAATATCCAAATCCTTATGGATGACAAGGAAAAAGAGTACCATCTACATAAACTTTCCAGCATGATCAAATGCTAGACAAGACTCCATATGCAACATTAGTATCAACCTTTTCCCTTTTAAATGGCTATGCATGCCATGTATTCATTTCATATTTTTGCACTACCAATATCCTTGTCTTCACATATTGGACAAATATGAGATTTATATGTTAGAAAACATCAACTCTTCTTCTTGAATATGCTCCATGTACTATCTTCACATTTTACTACATATGATGGCTACTAAATAATGGTAGCTTGTGAAAATGATGCTTCAAGAAACTCTTGGTGCCCTTGGCAGCTTCCTGAATCACACTTTTGGACTCCAACAATCATTAATTTTAGTAGTTATTACTTTTAAAATTTGTTTCTTAGTAGATATTATTTTTACCCATTTTTAGCTATTGTTTTTAGTTTTTTTTGTAGCTATTATTTTCACCAAATTTTAGTTGTTTCAAAAATTGGGTAAGAACTTTCCCCTCCAAGTGGGTCCCAGTCCCTCGATAGTCACCATTGAAAGTAATGTGTTGACCCATAAGAACAAATAAGTCTACCTCATGATTATCTTCCATTAGTTGAGGGTTATTCTATGTTATAGAGCAACCATGCCATCATTAAATTATCTTGAAAGTCCTTGTAATGAGGGTTAGATTATATTTTAAGTATTAGTGCTTGCTTAACTTTAGGGTAGCCCACATAAGCACCAAGCCTTAGTAGTAGGAGGAGAGAATAACATAATATAGAGAAATATCATAAGTAAAATAGTGATATTATGAAGCTTGCAAGCTTTATAAAAAGCTTATTAAGTCAAATCATGGTCTCTATAGGCTTATGACTTGAAAATAGGTGCAACCTACTACAGCCTATGATTCCCAAAGGGAGGGAAAATCACCTATAACTCCACTCCTTCTTTACCTCGGGCACTCAATTAACTGCTTAAAGGTAGCCCCATAATGTGAATTGATCTAAAGCAAAAGATAAGGGTAAAGTAGACTGTGAATAGTAGTAAAGAGTAGGCCACAATAGATTAGTTAAGTTGGAACCAATCCCAACCCTTTAGATCCATAGCCAATTGATCTCGAATGAGTTCTTTGTATTCCACTAAAACAAAACCACCTATAAACTAAGAAAGATTACTGAAAGTAGGTCCTACCTCATCTATAAGGCCAAGGAATCCCGCATGGATAAAGAGACAGGTTGAGAGCAGCCCTATGCTATTAGAACTCTCATGTAACTCAAATCCTTACTCATACGTTGCCCAACCATCTTGAGTAGATAAGGCAATCTAGCTGTCCTTCTCATGGGCTATTAAATTCCCTCTTTTTAAAAAATTCTAGCAAGCATATTGGTTGGAAATCATCCCTATTTCAACCCTTAATCTTGTGGATTCACTTATCCGCACATATGCAATTCAACACGCCCTATCTTCTTAAAATTTCCCATGTCTAGTCTCAATCCTAGCCTCTATTGAGAGGATAGAAATTGTGCTTTAGGAAGGTTCTCAAGTGATCAAAAGCTAAAAATACTCCACACACACAATGAGAGATCCATAGGAATATAAGATATCCATATTTGGGAGAGTAAGAGATGACCATCAAAAACTTTATGTACATGGGAGCTTACTTCAAGTACCTATAACCAATATGATACCAAAGAGAAATGTGACTAGAGCATGAGTAAAGCAAGTTGTAGCCACCACAAGCACAACACCACTTTCTCCTCCACTAGCTAGTCAAGTGCCTCCTATAAACTAGGATTTGAGTGAGTAGTAACCCATTGTAACGCAAACTAATACTTGCAATGTAAATGAGAATATATATAGCCCAACTCTTAGTTTAAGAATTAGACGTGTAAATCTTACTAAAATCATTGATATATGTAAGATGAAAACTCCAAATGTTTAAATAGTGTTGTCTAATTAAAAATACCTACCTACGCACACACACATAGTGAGAGTGACATACATACATACATACATACATACATACATACATACATCCATACATACATACATACATACATACATACGTACGTAAGTACATACATACATACATACATACATACATACATACATACATACATACATACATACATACATACATACATACATACATACATACATACATACATACATACATACATACATACGTATTAAAGAAGAAGACAATTGTGTGAGAGATTGAAGAGAAGAGGATCCTATTAAAATCTCAAAGGATCAAGCCAAGGAAAGGATCTCCTTGGCCACTACAAATCACTCTCCTTGTTCCATGAGTCTACTCCCAAATCAGTCCTAGTGACTTCCCAACTATCAATACCAACCCACTCTCCATTTCCTATCTCTATTTTTGTTAAATTACTGCATTTACCCTTATTGTATCTCCTACTTCCCATCCTAAATTTACCCAAAAATACATAAAAAACCTCCAATCCATCATACATCCTCTTTCATCTCACTATTAAGCTCACTAATCATATGCTGAGACTCTTCTTGCTCAACCAAACTCTATACTTCCTTTGAGCTTATCCTTTTGCCTTAACAAGTGTTGACTCAAGGATGCACGAGCCCTAAAAGACTCATAAGGTCCAAAGGAGAAGCAAGATGAGGGATGTACTAGAAAAAATTGCGTATAGAAGATGGTCTGAAACAAAGGAACATTGGAGTTGGATGGAAGTAGCAAGTATAGATGATGTTTTCGTCACACCAACTCAACTCTAGGTGTCCCCCCTTGTATTTTGAAAAAGTATTTTTCATGTAACAATAATCAAAATATTGGTTCAAAAATGACAATGAATTAGAATAAAAGTATTCGAGTCCCATAATCATTGTGGACACTTGAGAATCAAGAAGATGGGCCAAGAAACATTGCTGCTTAGGAGAAATTTTGTCTAGGGATAACCCTCCTATGATGGTACCTAGTCCCTACTTAGAACTTTCTAAACAATTGGATGTTTATATTGTAATGATAAAATGATTGATTACAAAAAAATTGGCAAAGTTAAAATAACTAGGGATGGCAGTTAGGTACTATCCTAATTATCTCATAAGTAACTAGTAGACAGAGATTGATCTCTGAAGGTAGTAAGGATTAGAAAAGTGTACCAACTCTTTGAGAGAAAATTGTATAGCAAAGTATGTGGATGAGAATTTCATTTCTAGATAAAAATTCAATCTCAATGAAATTAAAACAAAAAGATAATTTAGTTATACTTGGATCTTTCAAGAATACCCTCTGATGTTTGGAATAGAAGTGCCATCTCATTCTTGTTACTTAGATTAGAAATGAAATAGAATAAAGAAAGTCATGTCATTGACAAAGCCTAAGACCCAAGATCAAAGCCATGACTTAAATAAAGAGAAATTGATGCTTGAAGGCTCGAGCCTTAGAAAAAGCAGTTATGCACATGTATGCTTATCATAGTACTTCTCTCATTGAAAGGAATGTTTAAAAAATTTATGGATTCTAAGAGAATTTTATCCAACACATGTTAATTCTTGGATGTGTGCACTAGACCTTCCCTAAGGTTAATTATACTAGCTCTTTACCAAGGAGTTAGATTGCTGCTCCAAATGCTATGATGGGCATCAAAAGTGAGACATCTCTCTATAGGTACTTGTAGTTTAGCTAGGAGGCACCAAGGAGCTAAGGGAACTCTAACTATAGGTCCTTGGGTATAGTAGGACTAGCTTAACCCCTACAAGCTTGGGTTGGATCTCTCAAAAGACCCAAGTGCTAAACTTGGTGGGTTCTTTTGGCATTTGGGTGGATTCCTTATATGGACTGGAAAAATTCTTCTAAATACAAATAAATATAATAAATTGGATTAAATATTTTATTTCTCTTATATTCATGTTTATGCTTAAACTACATGAAGAAATATTGTTTAATGGTTCAATTAATAAAGCTCATTTTATATGTTTAACTAAAATGTGTTTAGATAATTATAAGACTAAACCTTTAGACACACACCAGAAATGATAAACTCTTATAGTGAATTTGAACTAAACCTTTTAAAATTGAGGAAGGGATACTTTAGAAATAAGTTGTTTGAGCTAGCTTTGGTAATCTCATAAACAAGTTATCTTGCTTAAATAAGAAGCCTGAATGCGAGCTTTTTCAAATTGAAAACTTATTCTCAAGAAAAAGGACTTTATATCATACTTTAGAAAAACTCTTACTTCCATATCAAACATGGGAAAAATAATAATTGTGCTAAGAAAACCACACAAAAAACCAGAAGACACTTAAATTTAACCAAAGTAAGGTGGTAGCTCCATTTTAAAGCAACAAGTTAGCCTAAAACTATGGCACTGAGTTCTTAAGATCTTGCTTGTTTTCCCAATAATAGTTGATATATACTAAGGAAAGAGTTGCTTATAAAAAGGGATGTTTTCTTCAAAATAGTTGTTTTTCCTTGGAAAGAAGGAGTACATAGATCACACTGGTTGCTATGGACTAGATTTCCAATCAAAATATTGATTAGATAGTTCCATACAAATTGTATGAGGGCATGAATAGATATCCCCAAGCATTCCATTAGGTTCCTCCACAAGGAACTGATTACTACCATGGATGCTAGGAATAGCCTTGCAATGAGAAATATCTACGCATTCGTAACCTATTTTGCGAGAATCATGGTGACTAACAAGGCTCTAGGGATAGCAACCATGATATCAAAGAAGGATAGGTGCCTTGTGAGCCTAGAAGATTTTGAAAGATCCTCATACTAGTTACGGGATGGATGGTGGATGCTTGGTGTGGGTGGTTTTTTTGCTCATATTATTGATTGACAACAATTGATGGCTAGACAATAAAATGTATTGTTCTCTTGTTTGGAATAAAAGTACAATTTTCAAAGGGTTGTATTCCTTGTTTTCATGTTTGTGCAATAAGTTATGTAAATAAAGCAAGTTCCTAAAAGGCTAATTAAGGAAGCTAGTTATAAGCATCCAAGCTAATTGTACTATATTAACAAAAAATTATAGAATGACTCAAGTTCATCTATGTGAAGTCAGTGGACTAATTTTCCTCTACAAAAATATCCTACAGAAGAGTGGACCTGATAACTCGAGTGCTTATTAACTAGGAATCAAACATGATGAGCTGATGTGTTGATTGACATATGTCCCATGCCTTAGAACTATAGTAACATTTTAGAGGTTGTGGTGAAAATTTTCCTTATGGACATAGAGGTTGACATTATACTCACCCTCATCTCTCACTCTCATTGAACCAAGTGTGGTGCAAACCTACTTCAAGCTTTGACCAAGCACACAATGATCTCTTTTAATTCAATGCTAGACTGTTGTTAAGTGACTTAGTTGAGTCATTAGGTACCTCAGGTTGATCCTTTTGGCTCAAGCTGAGCACTTCTCTTGTAAGGTAGATTGAGAAGAAACCAAAGTAGCTAAGCTCATGAGTTCCTCATGTGGTAATAGAACCCAAACAAAAAATAGAAATGAATAAGCCTATGTTTCATTTGATCTTGTTTAATTAATTGTTGAAGGGGAATTATGATTCTTAAGAAATAACCTAATAACTTGAGTCTTTTTAGGTCCTCTTTGATGGACTCATGGGTAATGACATAATTCAAGCCATGTATACCTTCGCTTATAGATCAAGCAATTATCACTTCTAGTTCATTGTTTCCATAGTTATCTTAAAGGCAATCATGAACCTAGAATACAATGAGAAACATGCCTAATTCATAAAGGATAAATGGTGTTGGAGGTTCTAGGAGTCGCTTGTTAATCCTAGAAGACTAGACTACTTGAGCCAGGATTTGAGAAGAGTAAAAATACAAAAGGAATGTTAGTCGTTGGCTTGACACTACATTTACCCTTAGAATGGTGCATTACCTTAGTTATTACTATTTCCTATGTAAAGCAGCCTTTATATGTCTTACGAAGTTTACTGCCTCAGGAAGTGCAGTTTTGGGGGCAGTTGAAAAACGTGACCTGATGAGGCATTTTGTGTGTTCTTCTTGTCTAGCTGATCACTGGTGATGATCACGCCTGATGTATGATGTTTCTACCTAATTATGAAGATGATCTGGCAGTTGGTGCCATCATGGCTGAAATCTTGATCTCGTTTGTAGCATGTCTTGTGTGATTTATTCTCTGTTTTCTGATTAGTGGTGCTGAATATAGTGTATCTATGCTTTCCTATGGTTGATTCTGAGTTACTATGATTTCTGGGTGTGAGATTAGGTATTTGCTTCATGAAGTATTATCTGTTCTTTTATGTATTTTGCATAGAAAGGGCAGCAACACTTTGGCGATCCTGCCATTGCCTTCTTGGAACCTCTGTGCCGAAACATTATTCAGAATGATGAAGGTTAAGCCCAGATGTTCGCAGTTGCTGCATGAAGCAACAGTTTTCTGCGTGAAGCAGAAGTTTTCTGCATGAAGAATCAGAACCAGAATCAAGACAATTTAACACTCTTTATGTAGTTTTTATTTCTGGATGTTGAACCATAGTCGAAATATTTTTCTTTGATGATATATATCTGAAAATCTAGTTGCTTCTTGGGGCAGTGGTATATTGCGTCAAGCAGCATGATGCAGATTACAGGTTTAACTTTGTATTTCTTCATATATGTCAGTGAATTACCCATACCGATCAAATGTTATTCTAACTTCTAGAGAATTACGAGAGTTATTGGCAGGACAACAGAGGGAGTTATTGCAGAATGACACCCGGGAAGTAGGAGGAATTGACACCCTGGATGAGGGGGAGTTTCCATCTTTTGGAGAGGAGTTCCAGGATGTTGGTACCTCTGCTGGTACTGCTACTGTGTATCATTCCCCTGCGTCGTCTACTGAATCTCCCTCAAGCTCTCTTGATGAAGCAAAAGGAGTACTTAACTTACAAGATCTTTCAACTCCTCCGGATCGTGCAGCACAGTGATTAGAGCATTTGGTGTTAGGAAGTGCAGTCCTGTTAAGTAGACCAGTGGGTACTGCTAGGAAGTCTTTAACTTTTGATCCCTTACCCCCATTGAAGAAGAAGAAGTTCCAAATTATGAATCCTAATCCACCACTTAACCCTAAGGTTAGGGCATCTAAATTCTCAGGGAGGAGGAAGGAAGACCCGGATTGTCATGTCGCTCAGTTCGAGACAAGGTGGGTGGCCAGTGGCTTCAACAATATGTTTGGGGATCAAGTTAAATTACAATAGTTTGCTGCAACCTTCAAGGGTAAAGCTATGGATTGGTATAGTACTTATGACGGTGGATACTTTACCACATATGTTGACCTTAAAACCGCTTTCTTAAGTAGGTTTAGAAAGCATAAGACAGCTAATGATGTGTTGAAAAGGTTGAAGCAGATCAAGCAGAAGACAATGTTAGTGCAGGATTATGCACAGAAATTTAAAAATCTATTAAACAGGTTGAATCAGGAAGATAGACCTTCTATTTAGTTACAATACTCTTATTTTGTTAAGGGTTTGGACAAAGCTATTGCAGCGGCAATTGCTAATGCAGAAATTGGAAACAATAATAGTATAGATCGGCTGGTTGAAGCAGCTCAGCGAGTGGAAAAGAGGCTTGGTAAGAGTAGATCCAAGAAGAAGAGTAAACATGACTCTTCAGACTCTGACTCTGATGGTTCTGATTCAGAGGATAGTAGTGAGGAGGAAGATCCTTCATCAGGCTCTGAGTCGGAAACCGAATCAAGTGACTCAGATGATGATCGAAGTAAGCGTAGACAGAGGAGATAGAAAAAGAAATCCAGGAAAGATAAAACCTCTTCTAGGGATAGCAAAAAGGGGAAAGAGAAAGAGGAAAAAAGGCCTTGGAAAAAAGGTTGGAAAAGAAAATTAAGAAGCAACTGTTGGAGATGGGAGTATTGACAACTTCCAGAAGTGTAAAGTCATGTACCATTTGTCAGAAAGTGGGTCATGAGGCTAGAGAATGCTGGTATAATCCAATTGTACAGAATGCAAGGCAGCAAACAGCATCTCCGGCGGCAGCAATTAACCAAATTGCACCTGAATTGGCATAGCAAAGAGGATTTAGAGGCTTTGGTAGGAAGGGTCAGCCACCTAAGCAATGGGGTATTGACTAGCCAAGGCAGTGGAATAATGTTCAACAGAGGCAGCGAGGACCTTGCTATTACTGTGGCAGGCAGGGACACATGTCTGGACCTAACTGTGAGTTATGGGTATGCCATAGGGCTGAAAGGGGAATGCAGACCGGGGAGCAGCAAGAAATGCAACTGGCAGGACTACCCCGTGGACAGCAACCATCGGCACCCGCAGCAGTAGTCCTAGTAGAGTTACCTACAGAAGTCATGGAGAGTGAGGCAGTAAGTCATCAAAAGAACCGGCAAGTTTGTGAAGCTATACAGAAAGAAGTGCTATGTAAGGGTGTGTTAAATGTTACTAAGCATGGTTTGGAGCCGCAGGTGAGCTGTGACTATTCAAATTGAATAGTTGTGGAAGATTGTTCAGATGAGATAGCAGTATTGGCCATTACCAGAGCAAAAGCTAAGAAAAAGATTAATTGGGAAGATCAAGAAAAGGCTAGGGAAGTGGCTTCCAATGAAATTATGAAGTTGCAGAAAAAACAGACTTCAAAACAGCTTAAAGTTGCAGAATTGCCTCATGAAGTTCAAGACAGTCAGCTACTTCATGAGGAAAATCAGAAGGATATTTTTGTGTCAGAAATGCAGTTCAGTAAACACTCACAAAGTTCGAAGCCTTATGAGGCATTGAATGGTTCTCATGAGTTGTTTGCTGCACTAGCCAAATCTTCATTACAGTTGACTTTGGAACAAATCCTTGATTTAATTCCAGGGTTTAAAGAGAAGCTTTTAGCTAAGATTATGTCAAATCAGGATGAAGTGTTTAAGCATTATGCTATGGATCGAGAGTAGACTTCAGATTGTCAAGCGGTGGTTCCCACACAGATGGCGGTGGTAGACTATAAAGTTCCAACTATTCAAGTTGACTATTTGGGTAGCAAGTTTGATGATGTTCTTCTAGATGGAGGTTCTGGAGTTAATATTTTGCCTGAAGAGATGTATTTGGCACATAAGTTGCAAGGACTTGTGGCAGCACCATTTCAAGTTAAAATGGTAGATCAAAGAAGAATTCAACCATTGGGAATATTAAAGAATCAGCTTATTCGGATAGCCGGGCTGAAGTTCAAGGTTAGTTTTGTTGTTCTTCATATGGAAGGTTTAGGAGATTCATATAATATGATGTTGGAAAGACCTGGATTAGACTAGCCAAGTTGAAGCAGGATTGGGGCTTAGATACAGTGACTATTCCTCATGGAAGTAAGGAGGTCAAGTTGTCCACAAGTAATCGGGTAATTTTGGAACCTAAGTACTGTCCGTTAGTTGCTCAGACAATCAAGGTTGCACCTGAGATTGAGGATGATGAGGAGGAACTTTTTATGCAAGCTAACCCCACAGTTGTGCCAGTTTTTGAAGTGGATGTTCAGAAAATTTTGGCTCAGGATAGGGTATTTCCAGCGGTATTATCATTAGAAGTGGTTTTATCTTCAGAACAGAACAGTTACCCCATGCATCAATAGAGTAATTTGATGCAGCAAACTGTTTGCTCCATGAAGCAGGACAGTGACTTCATGGAGCAGAGTAGTGATTTCATGTAGCAGAATAGTAATTTGGTGGTGGAAAGTAATGTTACTTTTGAGGGAAGTAAAAACACTGATTTGGGAACGCTTAACGACCAAAAGAAGCCTTCTTTGGATGGAGAGGAGGATTTAGACAAAGCGAGTCAGCAAGCTATTATAGATGCAGAGTTGAAATATGAGCATACTATGCATAAGTCAGCTAGAGTCTTTGAGGATGATGTCCAAGAAGTGTATTTGGAAGCTGAAATAGGTTCTAAGCCGATAAAGGTGAGTATTTTCATTGAGGAAGATTTCAAACAGCAATTAATTAAGTTGTGTAGGGACTTTCAGGATATTTTTGCTTGGGAATATACGGATATGAAGGGCTTTGATCCAAAGGTGTGTCAGCATAGAATTAATTTAAAGGCAGATGCAAAGCCGGTTATGCAGGAACAGTATCGTATGAATTCTAATTATGCTAAACAGGTGAAGGAAGAGATTGACAAACTTCTTCGAGTGGGTTTTATCCGCCCTGTTAATGAAGTGACTTGGTTGTCAGCAATTGTGGTGGTGCCTAAAAAGAATGGCAAAATACAGGTTTGTGTAGATTATAGAAAGTTGAATGCAGCAACTATTACTGACCCATTCCCTCTTCCCTTCACGGATTCTTTATTGGATGATGTGGCGGGCCATGAGATTTATAGTTTTTTGGATGGTTTCTCTGGCTATAATCAGATTCGTATGCATCCGGAAGATATGGATAAGACAGCTTTTGTAATCGAATGGGGTGTTTTTGTGAGTACTGTCATGAATTTTGGTTTGAAGAATGGACCCCCAGAATTTCAGGGTGCAGCTCATAAAACCTTTGATCCTTATCTTACATCTTTTATGAGGGTCTTCATAGATGATTTTTGTGTATCTGGTAAGAAAGTGGATCATTTGCAGCACCTTAGACTTTGTTTTGAAAGATGCCGTCAATTTGGCATGTCCCTTAACCCTTTCAAATCTGTTTTTGCTGCTAAAAGAGGAGTTCTGTTGGGGCATATTATTTCAGAAGAGGGTACGGCTATTGATTCAAGGAAGATTCAAGTAGTTCAGAAGGTTGTAGTACCTACAATAGTTCAAGAAGTGATGCGCTTTGTTGGGCAGGTCAAATGGCATAGCAGGTATTTGAGGTATCTAGCTCATATTTGTGATCCACTAACATTGTTAACCAAGAAAGGGGTTCAGTTTGTGTGGAGGCATGACCAGGATAAAGCTTTTGCTATATTGAAAAAGATGCTGGTTGTAGCACCAATTTTGCAACCACCACAATGGGATATTCCGTTTCATGTATTTGTCAATGCATCTGATATTGCAGTAGGTGCCGTCTTGATGCAGGAAAGGCTTGTTGGTTGGTTCAGACCTGTCTATTATGCAAGCAGACGACTTACAACAGTTGAGAAGAATTATACTGTTACTGAACGGGAAGCTTTGGGGATGATCTTTGCATTGCAAAAATTTAGACATCACTTGTTGGGGAACCAAGTTGTTTTTCATGTGGATCATCAGGCTTTGTTGTATCTTATTAACAAGCCACAGCTTACAGGAAGATTGGCAAGGTGGATGTTATTATTGCAAGAGTTTGATTACAAAATAATACATACACCAGGTAAAGAGCATGCAGTGGCTAATTTTCTGAGTAGAATTGAGTCAGTGGACCCTGTATTAGGGGTGAATGATCAGTTGCCTGATGGAGAATTATTCAATGTTCAAGTAAGTCAATTTAATTCCTTCTATGATCAAATGTTACAGTTTTTGCTTCATGGAGTGATGCCTCCAGATTTGTCTAGAGACCACCGTAGAAGATTGGCATTACAAAGCAGGAGTTATCAAGTTATTTTGGGAGTTCTTTACAGGAGAGGCATTGATAATGTGCTAAGAAGGTGTGTAACTGTTCAAGAGCAGCCTGCAGTTCTCCATGAAGCACATGCATGAATAACTGGAGGGCATTTCTCTGGTCAGATTACAGCTAGAAAGGTTCTTCAAGCGGGATTGTGGTGGTCAACAGTGCTCAAAGATGCTCATCAATATGCTAAAGAATGCATTACTTGTATGAAGGAGGGTCAACCTCAATCTCGAGATCGAATGCAAGATCATCCAGTTTTACCTTTGGAACCATTTCAAAAGTGGGGTATTGATTTTGTGGGCCCCATCAAGCCAGCTGCTTGTCAGAGTAAGAAACAGTATATTCTGGTTTGTACCGATTATTGTACTAAGTGTGTTGAAGCCAAAGCATTACGGGATAATAAAGCGGCAAGTGTAGCTCAGTTTTTGTATTCTAATATCATGACCCGTTTTGGATGCCCCATAGAGTTGGTAAGTGATCGGGGTAAGCATTTTCTGAATGAAGTAATCAAAGAGCTTACTGCTAAGCATATGATCCTTCATAAGAAGTCTACACCTTATCACCCTCAAGCAAATGGACAAGCTGAAAGTTCAAATAAGATTTTACTTCGAATTCTTAAGAAAATTGTGGTTGATAACCGTAAGGATTGGGATACAAAGTTAGATTCGGTGTTATGGTCCTTTCGTACAGCATATAAGGTGTCAACAGGCTTAACTCCTTTTAAGTTGGTTTATGGACTTGAGGCAGTTGTCCCCATGGAATTCTTGGTGCCTAGTTTGAGGATAGCGGTTGCTTATAGGTTGTGTCCGGAAGAATCACTTCATGATAGGCTCCTGAAGTTGTTCCAGTTAGAGGAAGATCGGATTATAGCTCACTACCTTCAAGGGGTGGTGCAGTCAAGAACACAGGCATGGGTTAATAGGCATATTAAAAAGAAGATAATCAAAGAAGGGGATTTGGTTATGGTGTATAATTCACGGCTTGGGAAGCACCCAGGGAAGTTAAAGTTAAGGTACACTGGTCCCTATGAAGTTTTGAAAGATGTTGGTCAAGGCACTTTTGTGTTGACTACTTTACAGGGTGAAATTATTAAGCTTGCAGTGAATGGATTTAGATTAAGAAGGTTAGTTCAACCGGATTATGATAAGGTACTCTATGGAGTTGAACAAGAACCAGTTGCACTAAATTTGGTTCAAATTCCAGCACTGTTGCCTCATGGAGTAATCTGTGGCATCTTACCTCATGGAGCACTTTATGATTCTATGACTCTCATTATTGTTTTTAGGGTGTCCTGGCTTGGTTTTTGGCAAAAAGAACTATTCTTTTATGGTGAGCAATTAGCTGATGATGTTATCTTGTGTATCACTTGTGGTGAACATGAAAAAGTGAGGCAAACTTCAGTAGTGCTCTATGAAGTGCAATTTATTTGTCAATTGTTCTATCTCAATGTAAAGGTTCAATGGTACTACATGAAGTGCTAGCAATATATGATATTCAAAGTTGGCCCTTGGAATTTACTTTATAAGGATTATCTTTTTAAATTTCTTTGTCCTGCAATCATGATTGGGCAAAGTGGTATCATGGCCATGGAAAATTGTTCTTCGAAAAGATATCTACCTTTTAACTTGGGATGTTTATGTGATCCTTTAGAAGATCAACAGTCTTCAACTCCAGTTCTATTGGTATTTTTATTGTGTGAACTTATCAAGTTTCAGTTGCATGAGGTGGGCTTGAAGCAACAAGACTCTCATGTTCAACTTAGGGGGAGTACAAGTGGCAATCAGTATGTTACCATGTCTCTGTTTTCAAGGAGTTTAACTCATGGTCAGGTAAGGCAAGTGGAAAAAGGGAAAATTATGGCTAAGAAGCCTGCGCCAATTTAGCAGCGTTTCTTTGCGACTTCACGCCATCAAGCTTCATCGTTTTCTTCATCTCTTTTCATTCCTAATTCGCAGCAGGTCATCGCCGATGCAACCATGGTGAAGACAAGACAAAAGAAGAATTCGAAGCTACCTGTTAAGAGGGCAGGACAATAGCCGAGAGCAGTCCAGGACCAGGATGATGACTCTAGTGATAGTCCACCTGATACAACGCCATTGAAAGTCAAGAATTCCACGCCAAAAACGCCTTCTGTAATGTCGAGTGAAGATGACGGCGAGTTGCCTACTCCTATACTTGATTGCTCTATACTCATGGATACCAAAGAACCCAATACCAGGGGCTGGTTAATGCAAATTGGGTTGCTTGATTATACGGAGCTACCATGGGAGGCTTGGGGAAATAATATACATGCTCAACAGCAGTTACTTATGATTTGAGAAAGTGGAAAAGTTGGCGGAAGATTGGAGCTTACTCCTACTTTATTAGCTCATGTTTTCTCTCTTGCACTTAATGATCGGCCAAAGCATTGGCGGTGCATAGATGAAGCTATGCAACAGGAGTTTGGGCTTCCTACAAGTGTTCAAAATCAGTATGTTAAGGCATGCAGATGCAAAGAGGAGGTTTTTCATCAAATGGTTCATGCAGAGGTTTTTATTGTTCATAAAGGCTGATGTAATAACAAAGGATACCTTTGGTATTTTATGGTATGTAGAAAATGTTGGGATTCCAAATTGGTCAGGAACTTTATATGAAAAATTGATGCAGGAAGTTCATGTGCCAACAATTCATAAGCAGCAGCAGAAAAGTAGACTTGGACCTATGTTGGCTGGTTTATATGCTCATTTGCAGGTTCTATGCCCAACATTGCATCCATCACTTTGGGAATCTCCAAGTATGGACAAGGTTACTGCATTTAAAAGGCAGATATTAGTGGATGGGATAATGGTTGACTGTTATGATAAAGATTTGTCTCATGATCATGCATTGAATGATCTTGAGAATGTTAAGTCAAAGGAGTTTGCGGATCCTTTGTTTATGACTTTTTCATCTCCTGAAGCTTCACACGCTAGTACTTTGGGATGCACTGTGCCTTTAGATATATCAGCATGGTTAAATGATGATGTCAAGAATGACAATGTTCGTGAAGATGTGCTCATTACAGGGGTTAAGAAGAAGGTTAGATTCTCCAAGTTGAAGATGGAGACTATGCCTATAGCAAAGCATAGTGATGCTATGCAGCAGCATATGGGTTTGTCTTATGACAGGGAAGTGGTTCATGATGGATATGTTCCTCAAAGACTTGGTGAAGCTTTCTCTTTGGTTGCAGGGTTACATCAGTTCATGAAGGATATGCATGCTAATGGTGCCGTTAAGTTAAGTGTGGTGCAATCTTTACAGGAGCAGTTAGAGTCCATGAAAACTAAAAGAGATTCTATGCAAGTTGAAATGGAAAAAATGAAGGAATTACATGAGAATGAGGTGGATGCTTTGAAAAGGCAAATTGATGAGTATGCCGATATGTTGCTTAAATGTAAATTGTCTTCTGTTGCATTTAAGGAATGGACAGCTAATATGCAGGATAAGTTTGGTGGTGAATTGGATTTGTTGGCTAAAGAAAATGCTAAGTTGAAGGCTGAAAAGGTATTATTGGATGCCCGTTTACTACCTCTTCTTAAAGTGGAAAAGCAGATCTTGAGAGATATGGAGGTTGATCTTGATGGCTCTGTTTTTATGCAGCAAGATTTGGCATCAATGAGAAATACATTGACTTCCTTTATGCATGATCAGTGGGTTAGCATAGTTGCTAGAATGTCTCAAGTTATTTCTCGGCCATATGCAGTTTTGCAGCAGACATTTGTGTTTGAAAACATAGAGAAATTGATTCATGAGAAAGATAAGTTAAAGGAAAAGTTGGATGGTATGTAGGCCGACTATCATAGGATGATGGATGTAGTGTCTGGGTTGCAGAATGTTAAGCAAATTCAGGGTTTTGAAAATCTGTCTGTAGATGCAGTAGATATGGTCAAAGCTGATATTAATAATGTTTTGCAGGATATAAATCAATAGATTAAGATTTAAGATCATATGGTGGATACAGTTCATGATATTGCATCTTTTGGATTGCAGGAACATCATGTCCAGGAGCAATCTGTTTACAGATTGCAATGATGCTCATGAGCCTCATAGTTCATAAGTTCTTTTGATGTAGAACTGTCAGATTCATACTTACATCATATTTGATATGTATGCCTCTAGGATTATGCCTTTATGTTTTCTTTTGACTGTCTTTTGAGGGGCTTATGCAACTGCAATAGAGGGCTATAAGTATCCTACTAGAGAGGCTCTACTTATGGTTACTCTTTGTGGCTTACTTCACGGTGAAAGGCTGTGGGTAAGGCATAATCTTTTTCACTAGATATGTCGGGTTTTGGATAAGGCATTTTGACTTCATCGATCATTCAAGGGTTCGAGTCATGGCTGTGCCAACCATCCACCGGGCTGTGCCAGGTGTTAGCCATTGGCTTGACACTACATTTACCCTTAGAATGGTGCATTACCTTAGTTATTACTATTTCCTATGTAAAGCAGCCTTTATATGTCTTATGAAGTTTACTGCCTCAGGAAGTGCAGTTTTGGGGGCAATTGAAAAACGTGACCTGATGAGGCATTTTGTGTGTTCTTCTTGTCTATCTGATCACTGGTGATGATCACGCCTGATGTATGATGTTTCTACCTAATTATGAAGATGATCTGGCAGTTGGCGCCATCATGGCTGAAATCTTGATCTCGTTTGTAGCATGTCTTATGTGATTTATTCTCTGTTTTCTGATTAGTGGTGCTGAATATAGTGTATCTATGCTTTCCTATGGTTGCTTCTGAGTTACTATGATTTCTGGATGTGAGATTAGGTATTTGCTTCATGAAGTATTATCTGTTCTTTTATGTATTCTGCATAGAAAGGGCAGCAACAAGGAATTACATCTCTGTGAGCTTTTTGGTCTTTTGATACAATAGATTCCAATGCCTTTTGTCCTTGTAGATGGTTAATTGGTTAATTGAAACCAATATACTTATTTTCAACTTTTAAAGGTCACAAAGCCTAACCAATTTATATTATGTTTGCATCAAGTCTGTGTTCCTTATATTGAATAAATAATTGGGATGGATTACTTGCTAACCATCATTAATGCAAAGAAAGTATATCCTAAGGTCTAAACCATAAAACCTAGTGCTCCTTGCTCCATGCTTGAACATTATTTCAAGCCTATGTAAGCTTTGCAAAAACACTTCATGATTAAATAAAATTTTAGTTTCTTATAATCTATATTTCATGAATCTAATTTGGATTTAAGTTAAGAAGTGCATCTTCGAAGAACCCTAGGTATATCCTAAAGAATAAAGGGTTAACAACCCTTAAATTGTGTGATGGAGTGAGATTGATCCATAGTATTTTTTCTTAGTATTTTGCTTCATATATTTTTTAGTGATACTCTCTAAAAATTACAATTGGAGGCTTCGACTTGTGATACTCTTTGTAAATTACGAGTGGGGAGATCAACTCATGATATTCCTCAAGAGCATCTATAACCATCACCTCTCTATATAGAGTGTTGATGGTTGAAAATGAGATATATTTGAAAGGTAGAGCCCAAGTGGAAGCACACAAGTGAAAGCAAGAGCAAAGCAAAGGCTATGGCAAATGGAGTAAGAGAGCAAGAGAGAGAGTTCTCAGTCATCCAAACACTAGCAACCTATAAACATACTCCTTTCCAAGTACTTATTGATTGTGGGAATGTGCATTTATTTATTTCTGCTAAGTGTGCAATAAATATACTCATTGGAAGTTCCCTCAACACAACAAACTTAACCTACAAAGAATGAGTTAGGAATGGAGCCAACCAAAGTGAAATCTAGGGTCATGAATCTAGGAGCATATAATTGTCTACTAGGGATAGATTGGCTAATTTCAAATGATGCCAACATCCATTATAGAAGAGGATAGGTTACCTTTTATAAATTCTATGGAAATCAGGTTATTGCTCAAGGACAAGTAAGAAAGCCCAAGATCCAACTTGCTAAGGCTTCGCACATAAGTCAAGTCATAAGAAAAGGAATTACAACATATCCAATCACGCTCAACAAGCTAGATTAGCCTCCTATGGAAAATTCCGTGAAGACTTGATAGAGCTACTACCAAAGAGGGAAGTTGATCATAGATTAAGTTAGTTCATTGAGTGGGACTTGTCAAAAAAGGACCCTACAACATGTCTATTATGGAAGCTGTAGAACCGAAGGAGTAGCTCAAGTAGTTGGATCACCATCAAAGAGACTCTCCTTGTGGTGCATTGATACTATTCCAAAGAAGAAATATGGGTCTCTTAGGTTGTGCATTAAGTACAAGGGTTTAAACCAAGTTACCATAAAAAACAAATACCATATTTCTTTAATTAATGAACTTCTAGATAGGTTGCAAGAAGTAGAGATATTCTCAAAAATGGATCTCACATTAGGATAATATTGCATTAAACTCAAGGAAGAAGATGTTCCAAAAATGACTTTTGATATGATGTACAATAATTTGAATTTACTGTTAAGTCCTTTGTACTAACTAATACACTAACTATTTTCAATAGACTTGTGTAGGATATCTTTAGGCCACATGAGATTATGCTCTAATTGTAGCACCACTAATTGAGCTACTAAAGAAGCAAATTCACATAATTTGGACTCCTATTGAGAAAGGGATATTTGTAAACTAAAAGAATGCTTGACCATGGCACCCATCTTGAGCAATGGATATTTGATAAGCTAAAAGAATGCTTGACCATGGCACCCATCTTGAAGTTTCTTGACCTCACTAAGGAATTCATGGTCATAAACAAATCCTAGTGCTCTCACACTTGGATGTGTTATTACTGAAGAGGGACATTGTATCACTTATTCCTCTTGTAAGCTTAAGCCCAATGAAAGGAATTATTCTACCCATGACTTGGAGCTCTTAGGAGTTATATACACCTTAAAGCTATATTGTCACTACTTGCTAGGTAGAAAGTTTACCCTATTTATAGACCAAAAGATCTTGAAGTGGATATTCACATAGCCATATCTCAATACAAGATCTCAAAATGAGGCGATAGACATGGATAGAAGTACTTTAAGAATTTGATATTGAAACAAAAGATGACCCAAGGAATGATAATGTGGTAGCATGTGCTCTAGCTTATAAGGAAATTTTGAATGCCATAATCACAAAGGAATCCTCCAAAGAAAAGTCCCTATCACAATTGATATCTATGCCTAGCATCCCTATCTTGAATCCATTTTTGAAGTAATCACACTAAGGACTCAAAATACTTGTAATTCAAGAAAGTTCTTCAAGGAAAGGATGAAGATTCTAAGTTGAAACTTAAGTACAAGGATTACCATGTAGAAAGTGAATAGTTACACTTGCACGACATGCTATGCCTTACAAAGGATAGAGATCTCAAGAAGAAAATCCTTTGAGAAGCTAATGATACCCTATAGCTGGATTAGGCAATGCAAAGATCCTATATGCAGTAAGAAGCTAATTTTAGCTCAAAATGAAGGGTGATGTACTCAGATGCATTAGTTAATGCCTTAGCTATCCAAAGATTAAGGTAAAAAAGGTTAAACTACTAGGCAAATAATAGCCTCTAGATACCATCCAAATGAAGTGGGAACTTATTAGCATGGATTTTCTAATGGGATTTCCCACTTTTCAAGAAGGCTATGATTCTATCTTGATCATACTAGATATGCTTACACAAGTTGTCGACATCTTCTTAATAAAAATACATTTTAAAGCCTAAGTTATTGTTAGGCTCTTTATGAAAAAAATATCTCTAGTTCATGGCTTACATAAGAGGATACTAAGTGATAGGGACACTCCATTCACCTCAAAGTTTTGGACTAGTGTCTTTCAAGCCATGGAAACTCAATTATGCTTTCACATAGCATATCATTCTCAAATTGATGACCAATTTAAAAGCGTAAACTAAGTGATTGAAGATATGCTTAGAGCCTACTACAATAGCAACCAAAACAATGGATCAAATATCTACCTCTAGTATACTTGGCATATAATACCTCCTATCCCTAGAGCATAGAAACAACTTCCTTCTAAGCTCTCTATGGCCAATATCTTAATTTCTTAGACATCCTACACTCATGATAGGAGAATCCAAGAGAATGTTAGAAGAGATGCAATACCAAGTTAAGGCAATCTGATGTGATATTAGGGCTACTCAAAATTGCCAAAAAGCATATGTAGATCCAAAGAGATTTGAATGGATTTTCAAGGAAGAAAGGTATCGCAAATTCTTACAAGTTTGGCCCAAGAAAAGTACCCTATCACAAGGGAAATTCAAGAAGCTTAGATCAACATAATGTAGTACTTGCAAGATTGTCAAGTGTTTAGGAAATCATGCTTACAAGTTGCAAGTCCCATGGCATAGTAAGGTTTAGATATATTCTCATCTATTCTCTCAAAAACAAATCGCAAACCCTAATCATATACTTGATGATAATCATCTTTTAGTGCCTAGACAAGGGATCCTGGAGATGCAACATGAAAGGATCATTGATATGAAAGAGAGAATAATTAAGGATAGAAATATCCATGAATATCTTGTAGAGTGGGAGTATAGTGGAAAGGATTCCTAGAAGAGGATGCTACCTAGATAATCAAAGACACCATATGTAAAGATCACCCTCAATTTCTCACATGAGATGAAGACATCTTGATTCTTGTAAGGGGGGAGAATATAATGTATTTGGATTTCTTTTAGCCTTGACTTGGCCATTGCAATGTTATTATAAATAAGTCTATCTCATGATTTAATTTCATTACTCAAGGGTTGATTCTATGCTATAAAGCAACCATGCCATCATTAAAATATCTTGAAAATCCCTATAAAAAAGGTTAGATTATGTTTTAACTATTAGTGCTTGCCTTAACTTTGGGCTACTTCGTATAAGCATTGAGGATTAGTAGTAGGGGGAGAGAATAACATGATATAGAGAAATAAAGTAAGAAAAATAGGAACAAGAAGTGTAATTGTTGTATTATAAACCTTATAAGCTTTATACAAAGCTTATTAAATTGAATTATGGTTTCTAGAGGGTCACGACCTGAAATCAAGTGCAACCTACTCTAGCCAATGATTCCCAAAAGAAAGGACAAATCACCTACAATGCTCCTTCTTGATCTCAAGCACTTTACCACTTAGTTAAATCCTTCAAAGTAGGCCCATAATCTCCATGAATTGATTTGGAGCAAAACAGAATGGTAAAGTAGGCCTTGAAGAACAATAAAGAGTAGGCCATACTAGTTTAGTGAAGTTGGATCTAGGTATGCTTGTCTTGGATTGTTAGATTCCCTATTTTTTTGTAGTTCCAACAAGCATATTGGCTAGAAATCATTACTCTTTTAGCCTCTAATCTTGTGTATGAACTCTACATGTACTCTATTCAATTGAGCCCAACCTATATTCTTATTTTTTACCTATTTGATCACAATTTCCACCTCTATTGAGAGGAGAGAAATTGTATTTTAGGAAAGTTCTTGGGTGATTAGAAGCCAAATGTACCCTCTACACAACAAGAGATCCATAGGAGTATAAGCTATTTGTATTTGGGGAGAGTAAGAGCTTTTGTAACCATTAGAAACTTTGCATACACTTGCTTCAAGGAGTTGTAAGCAATATGGCACCAAAGAGGCATGTGACTAGAGACGAGTGGAGCAAAAGCTATAGCCACCACAAGCAAAGCATCGCTTTCTCCTCCACTAGCTAATCAGGGGCCTCCCCTATATTAGGATTTGAATAATTACTTCCCTTTTGTGATATAAATACTTGAGTTAGTTAGGTTAAAAATAGCTCTTCATGTGTGAAAAAGGCTTATTCTATTGCCTTACTATAGTGTTTGTGATGCTTTTGAGAGACTTGATATTGATTTGATGAATAATTGATTTTCATCATTTTGTACAAACACTACATTATCTCTCTCTAAAAAAGGTGGAAAGTTCTTTTAATTGCATTTTCAACATTTTAGAAGCAATTGAGTTGAGTTTATACATGCTTTTGTTGCTACATGTAAGGAGTTGCAATTTGCAATAAAGTCTTTTTGAATATATGATTATTTTTGAGGTGTTTATAGAGAAAAACAAGGTCAAGGGTGTTGTTGTTTGTTTTGTTTTGTTCTTCCTAATGAGTGTGTTTAGATATGTTTAATGTATTTTCTACGCCTTGTTTTCCTACTCGATATGCTAGCAATATTGTGGCAAAATAGGAATGTATGTGCATGATTGACTAATATGAGCTTTGTGAAAGTGTGGAATATATCAAAGAAAGTGACCTAGCGTTATGAAGTTTACCCAAATCTTTATTGCCTATTTGATGAGAATGTCACCAATATTGTGATTGGAATGTGAGCTTGTATGCGTCATCTATAAATCAATAACCCTTTTTAAGCACATTGTCTTCATTATAAGAATAGTGAGCTAGTAAACTATCCTTACTATATATTAAGAGGAGGTCGTGGCAGCAGCCCCCAGCCTCCCCACGAACAATGGCGAGGGCGGGTGCCACGATAGCATTTGCCCGACCTGATCACTGCGCGCACCGCCTCGACCTACCCGCCTCGACCTACACCTCAACTTGCTCCTGCCTCGATCATCGACGTGCCCCTGTTGCCCTCCTCGACCCTTCTCGAGCCTCGACCCTCCTCAACCCTCCTCTTCTATAGAAGGAGCTTCACGGCTCTACCCAAGGATGAACACTTGTGCCTCGACCTGAGCTTGAAGATTTTTGTGGCACCTTTGCTTGCGCCCTGTGAGTGACGGCAGGCATGTCAACAGGCCAGAAAGGCCTGTCAGGGATGGTGTTTCTATCAGTGGCATACGTCGGAGCAGGCTCTCGTGTTAGGATCAGTGTAGGAGATGTATTGAGAGGGAGGGATGCGGCTAATTTCATCGTCATCTTCATCATCATCACCATCACTATCACTATCATTATCTGCCGGCATACTTTGGACGATGGAATGTGACAAGGCAAGCCTGCATGGGAGGACGCAGGTGTTGCACTGCCATTTGCTGTGCAAAGGCTTGGCGTCGGAGTAGCTGCACGCTAGGCGGTCCAGGAGGGGCACCCCCCGGCAAATATCGCGCCCGCCCCGGTGTGAAGCGCCGGGGTGAGTCTAGGCAGGAAGCACCTAGTATGCCTTAAAGGAGAGCCTCAAACAAACTTGTTATCCAAAATGTACATGTTGTGAAAAAAACATAGGTGTAGTGTGGACCTCTTAAGGCTACACAAACATAAACTTGTTTGGACATTTTTTCTTGTATGCTTTTGACATTAGTTTATAACCTACAATTGTAATGGTTTGAGATTTGGAAGTTTCATATGGAATTTCTATTTTCTTTTAGCATGTTATGGCCCTTTTAGTAATAAAGAGCTTTAGAACTTCTTAATAGTTACCTTTATTGTTGAAGTTGGTCAAAGCGAGCAAGTTATGAGGGGTTTATTTTGAATTTGTGTATATGTGGTTACCTTTAGTGTATTTTGATGAGGAATTTAGCTTGATTTTTTGAGAGCCTTACTAATAAGGTCTTATTGTGAGCAAGTTATGCATGGTTCCTATTTTGGAGAATTTTGATGAGGGGTTAAGCTTGATCTCTTGAGAGTCTTACTTTTAATGACTCATTGGTATATTCTTGTAGAGTCCTTTGTCTTTACTTGAATAAACCTTGTGATAATTGATAATGCCACTCATTTACTTTGTGGACAATCGCTCCTAGTAGACAAGTTGAGCTATTTTCTTAAAAATCAAAGAGGAGATTTAATTACAAAAATCAAAATATTTACGTAATCTCTAAAGAGATGCTATTATATTTTTTAAAAGTTAGCCAACCATATTAAACCTCATTATTTTCTTCCCAAAAGTTCAAACACATAACTATTTTAGCAACAAGCTTTTCCTTTACATAGTTAAGCACTCCAACAATGTTGGATATACCAAAAAGGACCATATTTTTGCAAAGCCATATTGATCTAATAACTATATCCCTAATAATAGACCATAATTGATAGCTATCTTCATTCAAAAATACATTGTCAGCTAACAATGCATGTTTTCAACTAATCACACTATGAAGACCAACCTTATCCATAAGGTCCATAACCAATATCTAGCACTTCTTAGTTTCTGTACAATCCCAAAGTAAGTGCTTGATTGAATCATCCTCCCTTCTATGTGAAACAAACACATAGTAGCAACTTTCATAAACTTAAAGGTTGTCTTTAGTCAATAATTTCCTTGTTGTTGACACTTGCCATAGCATTAGATTGAGCTTAACATACGACATTATAGTCCAAAACCTTTGAAAACATCTTTTCCACAACTTAAATGAGCATGTTGGTCCCATATTCTTCCATCCTTGCATGGCTTTCATTTTCCAAAAATTGTTTACTAAAGTAAAATCTCTGTGCTTCTTAAGGGCAATTACTATCTTCCCATCCTAATTCTGCAAGAAGTTTGAGTCATGGCCTCCACTGAAGTGATGAGCTGTAGGCCAATCATCTTTGCCTTTCAAGAACACTTCTGCAAGCTAAGCTTCATCATCTTCATTTAGTCTATGCTTTTGAGCTAGAACCTCAACATTACACCATTTAAGATGATGGGCATGCCATAGATCAGACCACCTTCAGATCCCCTTATCTTGCAGCCTCTTAGCTTTGACAATATTAGCCTTAATAGGTAATCATTATGTAATGTAGCTACATATCATCTGATTCAAAGAAATATCATCAATCTAGTTCAGAGTTTTGATGTGACTGATCGCCTTGCATCTACTAGCTTTTGTGCAACATGAGAAGCCTTGATAACAATTTTCACATGTTTGTGCAAAATTATATCCTAGTTTACTAAGATATTGCCGCTTATCTCAGGTAATAAAGTGATGTAGATTCAACTCTCCATCATGGTGGCACCATAGCTATGGCTCATCCAACCATTTTAGTAGCTAAAAAGTGAGTCCAATTGACTTCAAGTATAGAGATTTGATGCCAAGGCCTCCACAATTCTTGTAACATGTCAGTCATTTTGCCCTTTTCTCTATCAAGGACTAGTAGAAGCCTTTGAATAACATTTCCATAGATTTACAATTAGATCGAGTGAAATGAAGCATTGAATAAAATCATAGGAGTCACGATAGATCTAAGTGTAGTAAGGCGACTTACTTTTTTGCTAAAGTTTAACTTGAAATTTAACCATCAGTTAATCAAAATGCTATCTCATAAAAAAACCGATACCCAAAGGAGTGCGTAGATACCAAAAGTGAATTCTTTGAATCTTAGGGTAGCATCTTCCTCACCATCATCAAAGAGCTCCAACATAGGCACCTCAATCATTTCTTTGCTTATGATTGATGCTAAATGAGCTACGAAATCCTCATAGATTGCAAGCAATTCCTAAGTTGATTTGTTGTTAGCAACAACAATATTTGAGCTATTATAGTAAAGATCTGTGTAGCAACTCTTTGTTTGTTAGGGAATGGCAGGCCTTTGATAGTTCCTTGTTGAGCCTTAAAATCGATATGCATTAGATGAGATCATGCGACCATAGTAAAAAGGAAAGGTGCAAGTGGGAAACCTTGCCTAATGGATCTCTTCAATTTAAGAGGAGAATAAATATCCAATAATACAACTAACTATAGAAGCATTATCAAATAAGACTCTTACCATCTTGCAAAAGATGCCACCAAAGCTACACCACGAGAGTATGTGTAGAAAAAAATCTTAAATAACCCTATCATAAGCCTTATAAAGATCCACATTGATGAGAAGTTATTTTTCTTTTTATTCCAATGCATGATAAATCCCAAATATTACATTTATTATAGCATCATAGATTTTCCTTGAGTGCATGAAGTCACCATTGGGGTTTTAAGTGATAGTCCTTAATCATAAGGATTCAGTAAGAAGAGTTACAGAGAAGAGAGATAAGAAATATTTGAAAGAAAGAATGTATTTTGTAATAGAGAAACAAGAAATATTGGAGACCCAAGTATAAGAGAGTCCTTGATTCAGATCTTGTACAACATACATGAATCCAATTTAGATAAGTTTGAGATGATAAAGCTAAAAATAATTTCATTAAGATGAAATCTCAGCCTGAGATAATAGCTTAGAAATACGTTGTATACACCAATCCAATTGCTATTGTACACATGATAAAAAATAAAGACATAGATGCCTTTGCTAGGAACAAAATCCATATTTGCATAGGTCACATTCAAGATAAAGTAGCCCACATAAATCCAAAAGTTCTATGTTGAGATTTCAAAAGACACTTATTTTAGCCTTAAAAAAAAACTTGCATTAAGATATTTGTCCATACTATGTCCCATTGAGATATCTATAGATAAGAGAAGGAACTTGGATCAAGAGAGATCTGATTGCCAAAGCAATGGATTCTAGTATTCAGTATGTATACCCTATATGCCATTAGTGATCTATATTAGGTCAATCCATAAAAGACCTCCAAGAACTCTCTCTCTTCAAGCTTTTCTCTCTCTTGGTGTTACCTTGCTATGAGTTGCTTCTCTTCGTGAATAAAAAAACATGAGATATCTCCCTTTTCCTTCACATTTTTGATCACAAAATTCTCAAGCAACATAAATAAGAGTAAAATTTCATGGAGCATGTAAGACACTTAAATCTTTGTGTTTGATCATCAAACTAACTCAATTCCTCATGCAGAACCTAATAAGTGTCAGTAGGCATATAAGCGAACTCTACATAAAGGTGGACTCTTTCAGTGTTTCATCTAACAAACATGATACCACATGACATCCACCCCCTCTAAACCTACACATATTCTCCATCACACGCAATAATGCTCAATCTCATGGTTAGTACTTTTCAATCAGCACTTTTTAGCCACCATGATTAGTCACTCCTTGCTCTTAAAAACTTGTTTATCAAGAGATATGTTCATAATTTTCCAACTATAACTCGGATCACCAAGGTTTTTGAAGGAAAATTGAAGCCCTAGTTCCAAAAATATAACTTCCTTGAGGACATTAGAGTCAAATTCTTAAAGTTGTTGCCTCAAAAAAACTATGTGCCACTTTTTGTCTTGTTTTCCTATGTGCAGTCTACTACAGATATTGGCCTTCCAAAGCATGTAAGTAGAGGTATTGGTGGAAGACTATGTATCAAGATATTTCATAGTTTGTTGAATCTTGCACACTTGCTCCATGTATTCATTTGCAAGACACAAAGGTGGTTTACCACCTATTTATCCTTATCAATGCATTATAAATGGATTGTTGACATTGTGACCATGCCTACAAGTTTGTGGCAAATGAAGTATATTGTACCTACTCGTGAGAACCTTATTGTTCAAGTTGGAGAAAGAGCCTTGAGGATCAGAGCTACAAATGTTTATCTAGATTTCTACTAGAGGAAGTGTTTTGCCACTATGGATGTGTGGGTCAGATTACTGTAGAGAGAGGAGAACTTGATGATGATGCTAGAGATTTCTTATCTAAACTAGGAATCAAACTTACATTGGCATTAGCCTATAATCCAAAAGTTAATGGAAAGAGTGAAAGAGGGCATCCTCTAATGGTCAAGGCAATAGAAAGGCATGTAAATGTAGACTTAGAGAGTGGCCACAAATGCTTCCATATGCAAATTTATAGGCTGATTGTACCACACACAATGTTGTGATAGGGTATATGCCAATTAAATTGGTGTATGGGTAAAAGCCAATCATGCGAATAGAAGAAGTGGATACTACATGGAGTGTCTTGCCATAGGAGCATGAGATGACTAAAGAAGAGCTACTAGCTCTAAGGATCCATTAGTTGGAAAGAAGGCAAGAAGACATAGAGATTGAAGTAGAAAGATTGAGTGTAATTAGACTTTGAAACAAAGAGAGGTTTGATAAAGAGCATACACTTAGACCAAGAGCTATAGAGCACAAGGACTAGGTACTTCTATATAATAGTAGCTTGAACAATCATCACATTGCCATCAAAAAGGTCTCTAAGAGATGGTTTGGTTCCTACAATGTTAAGCATGTGTAGGGCAATGCTACCTACGCTCTTTGTGGGTTAGATCATATAGAGCATAAAGATTCCAGTTGTAGGAAAGAGAAGCAAACTGTTTAAGAGATGAGATTCAAGCACATATGAAGAGGATGGATAGGACCTTGAGCTTACTAATGACAATATAGAAAATGAGCAAGAGGAAAGTCTCGAAGATGATGAATATGAAGAAGACAAAGACTTTGAATGTGCTAAAGTGTAAGAAGTTTGTCACATGCTATAGGAGGAGCAAGTTTAAAGTGGCTATGGCAAGAGTTCTATAAGTAATGTACATATAACTTGCAAAGTAGATTGTTGCAGTTTGTAGTTTTAGATAGCTGTAATGTTATGAAATCAAATGTTGATTTGGGAGTCTCTAATGCACAAGCTTTTTTGCAGCTACCTTAGGCCTAGCCATCTTTCATGCACAAGATATGTGAGAACTCAATGAATAAGATAGAAAGTGAAACTCTCTTTTATATAATCCTAAACTGTAAGATTCATTCACATAGATGCATACTCTCTCTTTCTCTATTAAACAATGAATTGCATTCACATTGAATACATTGTTCATCTTACTATCTTAGCTCTTTTTGAACCCATTTACTACCTTCTTGAAACCTTGTTTCTAGCCACTTGGCATGGTTTTCTTTGGTACTAGAGGCTTCATAATGCACTCTTTTAGTGACACAGCGTGATTCCATCACGTCTATAACCAATTCATTAGCACTTTCATTTGCTCTCTTTTGCAAGAGTTTAGCTTCATCTGCTCTATGATGATCCTATACACAAGATAGAAATTTGATCATTGGATTGCTACCATTCACCCCTTCACCATGATTGGTACGCACCATGTGCTATCCAACGTGAAATTTCCATCCCTTGTGTGGACCAAACTCCAATGCTTCCCTTTTCTGCAAAGTATGGCCCATGTGCCTCAAGGATATGCTATAACAACACATATCACACATGAGTAAAACTATACTCAATAGTTTATACAATTCATACAATTTTAAAATATTGACTTAGTACTACACACCATGTAATGTGTGATAGACCTTTTGCCCCACATTTCCACCATGTTTTTGTAGAAGCTATGCACAACATTGATAAATTCTTGCTTATCTTCATTGTTAAACACCATCTTGTGAAGTAAGGGAGCCAATCTGCTAAAACTAATCCAAACCTTAGCTTTGGTCAATCTTGTTTTTCCTCCATTACTTTGATCAGGAACTGCAGAATGTAACTTTTTCCACCCATCGTAGTCTTGCGGCCTATGAACCATGACATTCCCTTCTTCATTGATGGGTGCTAAAAGAAAATTCCTAGCCTTTGCTCCTCCAAAGCAAGGCTTTTTTGGCAAGTTACTAGACTTTCTTGATCTCTTTTCATCTTTTTCAATCGTCACTTGATGCTTGTGTAGCCCAATTTTTGATGGCACTCACTCCACATTCCTACAAGTTGCAATGGTTTCTTTTTCCGGTTGCATCCTATAAGCAAAGCAAATATATTCGTATACAAGTTTCTCCATGATTCTGACAAAAGCATGCAATGAATAAATGTGAATACGATCCAATGGAATGTTGAAGATGGGCTTCCAAGTGGAATTTTCTCTATTGCACATCAGTGCAGCACTTGTCACCCTTTGCCAGTTCTTCTTTCGTCCTTTCCTTCCACCCTCTTTGTCAAGCAATATAGGCATGGATTCTTTCTATTTCCACCATTGGAGATTCCGCACATGCATTTTAAAGTTTTCAAGTCTCTTGCAAGATGCCATTCAAACAAGTATTGACCATACCCTTCAACTAAGAGCATCCCATCATGTTCTTGACAATTGATGATGTTTGGAATGCTTGTGTGCATAAAGAACAACTACATCACTTCAGATGTTTTCTTAGGAACTTCAAATGCAGCAAGCTACCACACATGGTGCTCGGATTGAACACTAAAGTTCCCTGGGTTTTTCTTGTTAAATTATAAATATCTATTAATCAAAGTTACACTAACTCTTTCAAGCTTTACTCCTTTGATGATCTCACTTTCATCCAATTTTATAACAAGCTATAATTTACCATTACATTCCTCAACATACATATTGTAGTACACTACCATTGCCGACTTCACCTTGTACAAATCTAAATAGTAATTGTTGAGTTTAGTGAACTTCACCTCATATGCATTTTTGGTCCCAATCTTTAGTGTTTCCATGCATTGAACATGCATGGGATCTCCAATCAGCTCCAAATTCTTTGCATTAAGATATCGTTGGGCCTTTATTAACTTTGAAGGTTGAGGAAGAGGCATGATTCTATTTCTCTTCAGCACATGACAAAACCCAACCTTCACACCTTTGAATATCTTTGAGTAAGTTGCTGTACTAATATCGTGGCCTGTCACAAATGGATTGTGCATCCATAGCTAAGAACTCATTTGACACATCTTTCAATGTGCACTCACTCACCGTTTCCTTCACAACCTTAAACTTAGGATCGCTCAAAGCCTTTTCCAATGTACTTGCCTTCAACAATCTACTAGTACATGATGCAAGCTTTACCCTCACCTAGGTTCTCATTTTGAGCTACCTTGCATGCTTTGATATGTTTCTTCCACTAGCTGTTATTCACAATCAACTTGTTGATTGACTTCTTCTTTCATTCCCGCTCATGTGTTAGCTTGCTGTGTTGATCTTTCTCAAGTCATCCAATTGTGCCTTTGCCTCCTTATATGAGATACCAATGTTATGGATAGTGTCCTACATTGTAATAATTTGATTGTTTTGTTGAATTATAGTGTCATTCAACTGTACCACTTGTCCTATGAGTTGTTGTATGTGAAGTTGATGTGCAGCGATCACATCATGATAAATTTTTATGGTTTCTTAGCAAGCTGTAAATACTTTGAACATCTGATCATTGAGCCGCCTAGTGTAACTGAGCAACCCATTTTCACCCTCACACACATAATTTAGCAAATTTGTGATTCCTGAAAAAGTTGGAGATCTATTGTTGAAGGGATTAAGTAGATTTTCCCATCAACCCACAAGTCCACATGTTTCAATCCCATTTGCCTATAACTTTGTAGAGCTAGAGGGTCGATACTGGTATGGTCGGTTCTTTTGAATAGTGGGGCATATTTAATCTCTACCTCAATATGCAACTCCTTCTTTTTTGTATTCATTTTACTTATTAATAGAAACGGGGATCCTACTTAGTTGTCACAGAAGGTAGAGTGAAGATGCACAGAGAGGCACACAAAGGTGCCAATGGAAAGGAGGGTGTAAGTAATTCACTTTGTTAATGAAGGTTGCATAAACACAGAGAAGAGGTCACAATAGAGCTGAGAGAGTATAGATATGGGGAAAAATAGCTCAGAGAGTAGGGATGTCCAATACTTTTTGTATTTTAGAAATTTCTATTTTACCTTCAAAAAAATTTCCAAAAAACACAAAATTTGACCAGTTGGTTTGTTTTTTGACCAAAAGCTAGAATATAAAAAACCCCAAAATATCTTAAAAGGAACTTTCAAAATTTTATTTTCCTTGTTCTCGATTAAAAAATCAATTACATCTTTTTACTGATCATTTTGCATTGAAAACGAAGCACCACACTAACTGACTCCTTTTTGAATATAAAATTTGGTTGAAAAAGTCTTCTTGAATGAGGAGAGAGAAGGAATTTGAGTATATCCTTTGTGGATAATATTAAAAAAAGGAGAAAATAAGATTGCAAAAGTGGAGAGAGAAGAGGATTATTTTACTATTCTTCTCTCCTCTTTTTCTTGTTTTAAGGAGGAGAGAGGCAGGGGGGCTAAAAGACCCATTTGTGAGACCATTTTTTCCCTAATGTAAGAGAGTGTATCGTGGAAATCTAGATTAGGCTAGGGTTTCTACTAGGCCTACTTCTCCAAAGCATGTGATGAAAGATGCATCTCAAGAGAAAAACCAAGATGGAAAGAAAATGAAAAATGACCAAGGTACAAATTGTGGTTGGATATTGAGACTACAATGGATTTGAAGAAAGTACTTGAATAGTGCATCTTAAATAGCATGGTTCACTTTACTTTTGGAGAAGTACTTGGAATTGGTGAAAAGAGAATTTCATGAAGAAATTATCAATATCATTAAAAAGAAAATGATAGTTTCTTTGGGAACCAACAAATGCAATGGTGTAGAAAGCAGAGGAGC
The DNA here is from genome assembly GCF_053477565.2 of Lygodium microphyllum. NCBI lineage: Eukaryota > Viridiplantae > Streptophyta > Polypodiopsida > Schizaeales > Lygodiaceae > Lygodium > Lygodium microphyllum. The sequence goes on from NC_141145.1 coordinate 135,866,752, forward strand.
CTGGTTTGTAAGGCATACAAGCGGATTATGAGGATGATATATGTATTGATTTAAATATTATTGATGGTGTAAATGTGGTGGTTGAAGGTGCAAAATCTAATATGCTAGCTAAACGACTAATAAATTATGAGGATGATATAGGTGCTATTTTAGATATTGTTGATGCTATAAGTGTGGTGGTTGAAGGTGCAAAAGCTAATATACTAGCTAAAAGATCAGTAAATTGTAGCAATACACATAGGGGAGTGAAGTAGATGCATTATCATGATAATGAAACTTCAAGAGTTTGATTCCCAGAAAGTCATTACACTTGAAATCATTAGGCCAAAGCAATGATAGAGACAATTGTGAAGATTAGGGAGCATTCCATGTATTGCACTTATTGACCATGGGTTAGAGATCAATGTAATAGTCAAATGTCTATATGAAAACAACGGATGTCGTTAACTTCTACTTATTTGATTATTTTGGGATAACCATATATCATTATTGTTAGCATAAAAATAGAAGTGTTAGATGACATGCCAATTTATGTATGAGTCAAAGTATAGATGGAAAGAGAGAGCTACCCAGTTCTTGACTATAGGTGTGAATCATGCCAAAAATAGAGACACACTAATGGGACTATCTATTGCCACCAAACATGAAGGAGTGTATTGAACTAGGTCTTTAATAAGTGCTAATGTGAGGGACTATAATGGTGCTATGTGGAGAAAGCTCTCACCACCTATTGTAGGCACAAATGCTTTTTTAGTAGGATTTACTAAATTTATAGTAGCGAGTTTTGTATGTTTCCAAAGAATTGAGTAACTACAATGGTGCTACATAGAGAAAGCTCTCACCTTCTAGTGTAGGCACAAATGTTTTTTCATTAGGATTTACTAAATTTATAGTAGCAATTTCTACATGTTTTCAAAGAATTGAGTCTATGAATAGGGATGAAAGACTATATATGTGTAAGACTAAAAAAGACATGAAAAAGCATGGATTATTGGCAACAGTAGACGAGAGCACCTTTGGCAAGTAGATGGATTGATTTTCATGGACACACTAGCTAAAATTTGAACAATGTAGATATCCAAGAATATGTCTAAAAATAGCACGATATAGGTTTGTTTATTGGATACATTTGAGGTAGTGGAAGAGTTGTTAACTAGGAAGGATTATGTCTTAATAAAAGATTTGAAGCTGTGATAGAGACAAGGTACAAAATTGTGGACAAGAAAGTTAAATTGGTCGCAATGCCACCACCACTAGACACTAAGGAAATGTATGATTTAGTGTCTAGATAGCTAAGCTTAAAGAATCCAAAGGGAATTGGTTACAAGTTTACTTTGGAATTGCTTAAAGAGATGATGAAGATGGGTTGTAATGAATTTCTTTTACTTAAGAAAATTAAAATGAATATTTTTGAGCCTTCATCAGTTCCTTCACCATACCAAAGAAAATTAGAACTTTGAGATTTATTTAGGATATGCAACTAGTTAGTAAGGTGACCATCAAGAATGTTGATCTAGGACCTATGGTTGATGAATTTTTAGAAGCATTTGTTGGTAGAGAAATATATCTCGTGGGGAATTGTATTCAGGGTATGATCAATTTCAATTGGCAATAGAGAACATAGATATTACCACTATGAAGTCACCCTTAGGTTTAGTGCACATGTGTACTCTTCCTCAAGGAGAAACAAATTTAGTGGCACATATGATGAATGCTATGAACAAGGTGTTGAGAGGTTATGTTCCCCACTTGACTATGCCATTCTTGGATAATGTACCTATTAAAGCATGTACAGAGAAAGATGAGGGAAATGTGGTTAGGTTTGGAGCAAATGTTTTGAATGAGAGACAAATTGGATATCTACAAGTTAAGATGGAATTATTGGGTGTTTTCACAACCCTTAAATATGATAATGAGTATTTGATTGGTGCATTTGTGATCACTAAGAGGGATTGTTTACCTTTGCTTGGGATGATTGCAAACTATGCTACTTTAGATATTGTGATGTTTAGATGTATTGCCTATATCAAGTCTCTAAATCTTGAGTTTCAACATATTGTAGGGAAAAATAATCCAATGGCTAATATGTTATCTAATGCACTATTTGAATATGAGAATGACTTGATGGATGATGATGATGAGGGTTAATTCATAGCAAAAGGCACACATACATCTACTATTTGAAAATGATTTGGTAGTTTTGCTGTAAATGCAGAATTAAGTTTTATTAGGGCTCTATTTTCAACTTTAGCATTGAGCCACTAGTTCTACATGTAAAAAGGGAGTGCATATCATTTTCACAAACATCACATAAAGTCAAGAAACCTTAAAGGGATCCTATCCATTCTAGCTGCTTTCCCTTTTTCATTTTCTTGATAATAAAGAAGTTTTTTTTCAATAAAGAAGGGTGTGCCTATTGATAGAGACACTTGCTTCTCCATAAAGGCATCTGTAGACATAAAAAAGGCAAATAAGTACTCTTCATGTCCTTTTAGCAAGTCAAGTTGTATTTCCACAATGGAAGACAAGTGCATGAGAAACCTTGTTGTGATTTTCATCCTCCTCCTTAAGCAATCGCCAACCTTCATCCTCAAGATACAATAGTATCCCTTCTTTGCTTAGTCTTTAGGCCTTGAAAGATTGATCAATGGGGTAGATTAATCTATAACCATATCATGGCCTTCAATTGAACCTTTGCAATTAAAACTCAAGCAATTTGTTGACTCTTAAGATGATGTTCAACTTTTTGTAGTAGGCATATAAGATAAGTAGCATTAGGATCAAGAAGTAGATAATTAAGAACATTATCTCATAATTATTAAATGTCCTTCTTCTTATTGCTACCTTATTATGGCCAAGTTGTTTATAAAGCTGAGTTATGGCTTCAATACTAGCTTGCCACCTAGTGAAAGCATTAGAGTGCACAAATTTAGCTTATTTCCAAATACTTTTAACTCACTCATAAATGTTTTATTAGACAAAAAGGATGTGTCAAACTTAAGTGGGGGGGCATTTTATAAGTTATTCTAACACATATTATCCTCATAATAATCAAAAGCGAGACATGGTGTGAAGCTTGTACTCGCCATGTATAGAATATCTAAAGTTAGATGATACCCATTTCCTATCAATAAATGCATACATCTTATTAAACATTGCTATTGGCCAATTTTTACTAGTTTGTTTATTATGCCATGTAAAAATTGATGATTAGGTTTCTTGGTTAAATCAACCAAACTATTAATCCCTTTGCTAATGCTTAATGCATGCCATGCCACCTTTTCACCTTGAATCATGCTTGCACCACCGTGTGATCTAACACGTTAATTAATAGTCATGTTCTAATCAGATAAAGGATGGTAGATGCCTTCTATACTCTTTCATTTAGCCATCACCAATACTTTGCCCCGAGTCTTGAGACAATGCAATTAGCCACATCACAAAACCATAGTTTTGGTTGTAGGGATGATTTGATCAAAATAAAGGGGCCCCCTTTACGTCTTGTGAAAAGACTTACAAAATAAGAATATCCATTGCATGTCATATGAAGTTCCACACCTATATTGATTTCCTAAATGACAACTTCACATGACTTCCTTTGGCTAACTAATTGCTTCCACGGTTGCACCTTTTCCTTGGCACCAAACAATCTACCTTTCTGATTGATGATTATGATTCTCTTTGATGCTCAGTCCATTGCAAGAGTTGGTTCAAACATTTAGATCCAAGTCATGTAAAGCACCATACACATTAGCAAAAGCCTAACCATTTCTTGTGAGCTTCTTGAGGAAAGTCTTCTCCTTTGTAACTTTTGGTGATTTGTTTTATTTTCTTTATCATGTTTGTTGTCTTTCTTTAGAGTTCCCTCCTTATCAATAAATGAAATAACTGGATTTTCTCTATTGGTAGTGTAGCAATAGAGGTTTTGTTGCTTTTAGTCTTCTTGGGTGTCTTGCTATCATAAGGCTTCTTCTATTTAGTTAGATTCTAGATGGCATTTTCTTGCACCACCATCTCTTTCTTATCCTTAGGTTCCTTTTGCAAATCACCTTCTCTTTTATTTTCGTTGCCAACTTTTTTATAGTTCATTGTAATGCCCCAACTCATAGGAAATAATAGCATGCACTAGAGAATTGAGAAAATCCAACTCCACATATAACACCATAGCATTTGCTATCTTGGATATCTAGGAACTCAAAAGGTTTCATTCTATGATCTTAGAGGATGCATGCTTTGGATTCACATTTTGGGTTAGTAGGGAGAGAGAAGGAACATAAATAACTTTACTAAGGGGTGGTGCAAAGCTCTTGATTTCACTCTCAAATATTGGATGTACATTAGGAGAAATGATCTAAGATTGAACTACATTTTAATAGTAAAATCTCATTTGGTAAAAAGGTTGCTGACCAAGAGAATGCATGAACCATGTTACCTCTGTAACAACAATGCATAATATCAACTAACTTCCCCAATAGGGCCTAATATAATCCCTTTCCAATGAACTTATAGCATTGTAGTGAGTGCTGGGCTTTTTATATCGTAATAAACCACCTATTAAATTCCTCATTTGTTGACATCTTTCCCATAAAGTAGGAAAAAAATGCTAGTAGCATAAAATTCATAATATTTAGTGTATATAGCTTCCACTAGTAGAGGAATACTTACTTTTTGGAATGTTTTTCTTGAATTTTTGATGGCTTTCTTCTTGGCTCCATTAATCATTCTGCATGTTGGAGTAAAGGGCCTTGTAGACGACTTTGACATTGACAATATTTTCCTTCACTTGAGCAACATATGGCTCCACTTCCATTTTCCATCCATCTTCCATCTTGTGAGTCTTGGACTTTTACATAGTCAAGGCTTGAGGGTCACCTCCTACCCCTTTCCCCTACATGGACGCATGCATAGGGAGAGAAGAATATGTAGCAATGGAGGAGTAGTCTTTCCTACAATACACACTTGAGATTACCTTTCTCAAATCGCCAAACTTGAACTCTATCTTGCTATCGCATGACACCAACAAGTTGAGCTTGTGGCATTCACATTTGATTGCCAACATGGATCTTGATGGTTGTGAGATTGATTGAAGAGACAACTTTAGTATGGTCATTTGATAATCTATCTTGTGTAAGCATTTTCAAGCATTCAAAACAATTGTATACTTTTACAATAACAACTTTGAATATGATAATATAGATTGCATAAAGTAATGATATGAACATGCACATTTGCACGATTTCCATAAATTTGAATGCATAATAATTCAAAAAGGCATGCTAGAGTATGAGTAATAGGAACCCTTATGAAGCCCATATTTGTTAAATACCATAGTAAAACTATTTGAGAATACTAGACTAGCACCCAAAGTTAAGCTCTTTCCTTTAAGGGTGGGCTTTTTGCACAAGATAGAACATAGGAAAAATGGCATTTAAACTCTTTCTATGAGATATTTATGATTGCTTGAGCAATTAATTGAGCATATGTCTTAAAAATTGAGCATTTGATGAAAATAGTGACTAATTAAAAGAAAACAAACAACCATAAGGTTTAGAGTAGCATACCTCTTTTTTCATCACTTGCTCTTTCTTTCTCCTCGTCAAGCATGTTGGAATATTACTCTACATCAATTGGCACAAGTACACTATAAATCTAGGGTCATCATTTAGAGAGTATAAATTTAGTTTTTTGAAGAGAAATTCAAGATAGAGAAGTCATAGATACTAATTATTGAGAGTCTTATACATAAGAAATGTGCGATTAAATAAAAGTAATAAATTACATAGTTCCAACACTTGACATTTAACAAGTTTTATTATTTTTAAAGCTGATTACTAATGGCTTGTATAAGAATTTTCCTTATGCATTAGGAATTTCTTGAGTGTCGACAAATCGAGCATGTGTTTGCATCTAAGTGTAAGAAGTTGGGAAGAAGATATGTTTAGTGTAGAATTGATAATAATACATTGTCACATTGACATAGGTATAAAAGGGAGAGCCATATAAATTTTCACATCTTTTGGAACATTAATACATTACTGTCTCTTACCTTACCTTCTTGTTCATAGCTTCTATGGCTTCTCTATCTTCTTTCCTACCTTTCTCTCTCCATTTCTAGTCTTCCTCTCTCCTTGTCACTTCTTTCTCTCTCATTTTCTCTTCTTTCTCTCACCTCTTAGTTCTCTCCTTGACAAGTGGTATCAGAGCATAGGCTTTGGTCCATTTGATTTTCTCATTTTAGTCTTATTTTCTCTAATTTTCCTTGATTAAATCTTAGACAACAGGAATAGGAGCCACATGGCAAGTGCTTGCAAGTATTCTACTTAAAGTAGAGACTAATTTTGGATCTCTGACAAAGGTCTTGGAGAGATTTGGCCAAACAATGGTGAAAATGCAGGTTGTGCATCCATTACAGGCTATTTTGAAGGTAACTTGATAAAATATGAGCTAATTGGACTTGGAGAAGACTTAAACCTTAGTTCCTTTTTGGAGTAGAGCTTTCTTCTCCTTCTCTTTCAAGATTTTGACTGAAGCTTCCATGATGGTTGCCAAGAAATGCAACATCCTGCTCTCTAGTGACATTTTCATCTTATTTGACGATGGGGCAATGATTCTTCAACCTTTGGGCATCAAATAGAGCACCATAGTGTGAGTAGTGATGGAGCACAAGCATCAGAAAACATCTCAAAAAATTTGTCAAAATTCACACTAAATTTATGCTCTCTATCTAGTCCACAGTATGCAACAATCACTTGCCTTTAGATTTCTTATAATCTAAACCATTACTTGGCATTGTACTCAGTAGAGGGATAAGACCTTGAAAGCTACTAATCTTCATTTCTCTTGTTTGAAACCCTAATACATAGCAAGGCAGTCATATCTTCAGATCGGGAAGCTTCAATTTCTTCAATCTTTGGCTTTATTGTCAGGACCTTCAAAGCCTCTTTACCATCATTTTGGAGCAGGATAGACTTTAAGATTGAAGGCATTGAAATGATTTTAGCATATTGAGGTTCTTGAAGCTCATATTGAAGGATTATTTTGGGGGATTTTCTTCAAGAAGCTTGAATTTTCAACATGCAAGTGTTCAAGTAAGACCAGGGCATTGATTCTTTATGGATTCAATCATATTTGAGCTTATATGGATTGATATTATGGACTCTTCAAGCTTCATGATGGATTCATGGTGGATTATGGAGGGCTCTTCTAATAATTCGACTGAAGCTTGCATCAATCATCTTCTTTAAGCTCAATCAAGGTATTCCACTTGCTTAATCTTTGAAATCTCTCAATATCCACTTGCTTTAAGCTTTTCCACTTATTAATGGGAGATTATTGGTCAATTAATTCTCTAAATTGATCAACAAATCAAAGATTAGTGCTCTTATCATTAATCACAGCAGCATATTACATTGAATTTTCACATTCATTCAATCTTATTCCATCATGGATATCATTTATAATGTCTTGATGCATAACACTAACTTGATTGGTTGATTTTCTTGACCCAAGATTGAAATATTGTAAAGGGTAAGTACTAGCAATTAGCGAGTCACTGAATTGCATTGGTAAGACCCTTAGCCACCACTCATTTCTTCATTTTGGATTTTCATTGATCAATCATGCACATCATGGAAGGCTGAATGAAAATTTCAATAATGCATATCATGCTGATTGATTAGAGTAGCATGTTATTGCCATGTTGATATTCCCACCGAGGAAAAAGGTGGATGTTGGGGGAGATGATGGGACAATAGAGATGTGACCCTCCCCCACTATTAAAGATCCCTACGGGGTACAACCAATTGACTCGAGGAAAACTTTGCCCACCTCTCGGTGATTCAAAGCCCGTGTAGGGAGCCTATCTTGCCATTTTATCTCTCACACAGGTACAATGAGTGGAGAATTGAAGATTGAAGCAATCTCAGAGATTCAATGTAACGTGTCCCCCTATCTACTTGTTGGATACATCTTAGCAGCCCATCGGGAAGAGAGTCTAGAAAGCACCACCCGGCACTCCCAAGGAATGTCACGGGGTTTGCGATCTAGGTCTTCCGGAGTTTGCCACGAAGCGGAAGCATTCTGGCCGTTCCCACTTAGGACTGACCTAAATCACGGTTTTCCTAATGGTCAAGTTCCTAGAAGGTAGCTAGCGCCGAGCCCCAAACGAACTACTTTGTGCAGAAACATTATGGTCGAAGAAGATTTATACTGCACTTGGTTCAAGGAGAATGGGAAATGAGAGGGATGCGAAGCTCGACCTCTCTACCTGTAAGGCATAGTCCCATTCCGTTCCCCTAAAACAACATAAATCGGGACTCTAGCTCTATGGGTTCTAGGTCATTGTTGCCTCGCTATCAATTTCCTTTGAGAAAAGTTCCTGGCCAATCGGGACCACCCTTTCGTAGGACGGACCCAGGGTCACGTCCACTACACTTTCCTCGGGTTGCTTTAGTTATCTAATTATTTACCACATTTAGTTTGACAAGCAAAAATAGATTTCTTAATTAACCAATTAATCACTGGTTCCTTCACGTAACTTAGGCACTGACATAGAAAAACAATGTCAAGCAAATTCCTTTTCAACATTTGATCTTTATTTATCAGTCTTTGGAATACATCATATAATCCGCCCGAAGGCTATTCCAGCAATCCACAGGGATCGCTATTCCAAGTTCCTTGACTAGTATGCGGGCCTCGAGATCCCATCTCGAGTCACATCGGCCTTTTGTGCAGGATTCGGAGACAAGGGATTTATGGCCAGAGCCTCCCCTGACACCCAAGCATCCTCTTGCTCCAAGTAGCACTCACAGAGAGACCTCTCGCAGTGGGTTCGGTCCACGTACCCGGCACGGCTAACAACCCCCTTGGATAGGGTCAGGCAGACAGTCGGAGGTAACTGATATTGCCTCTCCCTCCAGGGTTTTAACCTGGAGCATTAGATGTTTTTTTTGAATCAGTTCTTTGAGAAAAGAATTACAAACAGTGCACCTAAGTGTACAATCAAGAACATTCCAGTGGTTGTTTGTACGGCCAACTAGTAAGGTGTGAATCCTTCTCTCCGAATACATCTAGCATTCGATCTGGGATCAATCACGACTTGGCAAGATTCCAAGGGTTTCATAAGTTGAGTTGCTTGTATACCCCTTTTTCCTTGGGTTAGGGTTTATACCCTGTTGATCCAAATTGTCACTACCTTAGGTATCCTTAGATTAATAAATCCCGGGCAACCTCTTCACCCTAACTTAGTTGGTCAATTGCTTTCCTTGGCAATTCATTGCTACCCTGGCTTGACAAATTAGTCTTCAAGGGAGAGTGTTGAAGCGGGGCGACTTCTCAATTCTTAGGAAATTTGACTTGCGATTAGAACTCGCCAAACTTGGTCTAAGGAGTAGCAATACTATTTTTTGATTTAGACACAAGATGGTACGGCATTGCAGCTTGTAGCATGAGATAGGTGCTAGTATATTTGACTTATGGGATTATATCTTCCTTTGTATGGTCTTCCTTGATCAAGATAAGGGCTTGGGAGTCCTCTTGACCCAATCCAAAACCTAACCCTATTAGGTCGATAAACGTTTTGGCCCTAGAGTTCCTAGATCCCTTGGGGAAATCTAGCATTTGGTCAACTGACCTTAGGGTGAGAATCCTAGATCATTCTTGCACGGTGTTTAAATAATCCTAACATTTCGTAAATATGGGTAGGACCTTTGAGATCGGAAGTATTAAGTCGGCAACCCAAGTGCGATACTAGGCAGAATTTTATCATAGCTTAACCCTACCTAGCATATTGAGGTGACCGTCATATGCTAACTAATCATACCTTTATGATTCTCATGTAAGCTATTCAATTTTACGCGAATTACTTAGTTGATCTAACCAACCCATGAGTAAAGATGATCTTCCCTTTAAGGATGCAAATACTTTCCCTAAAAGATGTAGATAACTGCAAGATAGGTGAGATGCATCATTCCATGCGAATATGCAAATTCAAGACCATGGACCTTTTTGCAACTATAGGATCTATAGTGATCTCTTCTCTTCCTTGCCTTATGCGACGTTGATTTACATTCGGAACTATTTTTATAAACCCTACATTTAATGCAACGAAATCAAAGCTATAATATTCTTAATGAAGACGCATTCAAACTTTGATAAAAGAACTCCATGCATGAGCGAATGCCATGAATCCATTATTGATTTAATCCATCCTTTATCACTTAGCCCAACCTAGAATGTAACAACCATCACATGCAATTTGCAGGGTTTATAAATCCTTTCCATGCATTGCAACTACTCGGACATCATTTAATGGGCGTCTACGATTATCTTATACATGAGTCACAACTAAGCATTATGTGTTATAAGCCCTATCCTATGCGCGACGCAACAAAGATGCCTTTGCACAATTCCATCTTTTTACCTATGCATCATACGCTCAGAATTCCAACTACCCTTAACCATGGAAGTGCAAGCAATTGCAAATATTTGACATGCAACTAAATTTTGTAAATTGGGCGAGCAAATAAATTTCCCAATGTATTTAATCTTGCCTACGAGAATTAAATATGCTTAATGCAACTTTTCCATGCGGGTCTATTTTTGGAACCTGGGCATCCATTATCGGGGCGTTGTCTACTCTCGTACTCGGGTTGGAAGCTCCCATGTGTGCTCCTCTCGCCTTTTGCTTAGGAGCCATTGATGCGGTAGATTTCGACGTAGCGAATCTTCCTTGGCTTCCTTACGCACTTTGAGGGTACTACTGTTCGAGATTCTCCTCTTTCGCACAAGAATTTGGGTCTTGCAGTCACGGTTTTAAGGAACTCGGGAAGGCACGGGTGAATAAGGCTTATGGAAGCTTCAATAGAATCTTCTTGATGAATAACCTTGCGATGTTTGAGGCTTTATAGTTTGTCTTGATAGGGATAAGATGTGCAACCTTGGTGAGCATATCCACCACAACCATAATGGAGTTGTATCCTCCTTGAACTTGGGGCAGGCCAACTACAAAGTACATACTAATGAATTCCCATTTCATTTGGGAAATGTCAAGTGGTTGCATTTTCCCTGGCATTTTGACATGTTCGTCCTTAATGCGTTGACAAGACAACACTCCATGACATATTTGAGAATGTCACCTTTGAGCCTATCCCAATAATAGCTCTTCCTGACTGCGTTAAGGGTCTTGGCATAGCCAGGATGACTTGAGAAAGGGGAGTCATGGGCTTCCCAAAGTATCTTCTGCTTGAGTGATTGACTTGCCGAAATACATAATCTTGTCCTAAAGTAGACAAGTCCATTATTGATAGAGAATTCTTGGTACTTTGTTTATAGCTTCGGGTCTTGATCTTTGATGGGGATCTCCCTTAGCAATTTCTGATAGGTTGGGTCATGGTATGCCTCTTCTCTGTCTAGCTCAAGAATTGGGTTGTTTGGCATGGATACCTCTGTGGCTAGAGATCTTGCAAAATCAGAGAATTCAGAAATGCCTTGCGACGATTGAGTGCATCAGCAACTACATTCTCCTTTCCAGGCTGATATTTGATCTCAATATCAAATTCTTCTAGCACTTCAATCCATCAATGTTGCCTCATATTGAGCTCATTCTGGGTGAATATCCATTTAAGACTCTTGTGGTCCGTCACTAAGGTAAATTTGTTACCTAGCAAGTAGTGTCTCCAAAGTTTGAGAGCATGGATGACAGCCAACAGCTCCAAATCGTGGGTAGCATAGTTCCTTTCATGGCTCTTCAGTTTTCTTGAAGAGTATACTACGGGATGACCTTCTTGCATAAGCACACATCCTAAGGCAAGTGTGCTAGCATCAGTTATCACTTCAAACTCCTTATTAAGATCAGGAAGGTTCAGGATGGGTGCTGATACCAAGCTTTGCTTTAGTTTGTCAAAGCTGGACTGTTCAGCAGGTGACTATACAATTGATACTTGCTTCTTTAGTAGATCGGTCAGAGGTGCTGCAATCAAAGCATAGTTTTTGATAAAGACCCTGTACCATCCTATCAATTACGTATTTCTTTGATAGAAGTTGGTGTTGGCCACTCCAAAACGTCTCTGACCTTGGCCGAATCTACTGAAATTCCTTTCGCTAATACAATGAATCCCATATATTCAATCTGTCGCTTGAAAAATGCACAGTTCTTCTTCTTAGCATAAAGCTTGTGTACCCTCATTGTTTCAAGGACAATGCGAAGCTGGGGTTCATGATCTTCTTCCTGCTTAGAGTAGACTAGGGTATCGTCAAAGAAGACGAGTATGAAGTCATCAAGATAGGGCCTAAAGATATCCTGCATTAGTCTGTTGAAGGTAGTAGGAGCATTTGTCAGCCCGAATGACATGACCAGGAATTCAAAGTGTCCATACCTCGTGTTGAATGCTGTCTTTGGGATATCTTTTTCCTTGATCCTTATTATGATAATATCCAGACCTGAGATCTATCTTAGAGAAGATCTTCGCACCTTGAAGACGGTCAAGAAGTTTATCTATCCTTGGAATGGGGTATTTGTTTTTAATGGTCGATTGATTTAACCCTCTGTAGTCAATGCATAACCAGCGTTCCATCTTTCTTCTTCTAGAACAGCAATGGAGCTCCCCATGGTGAACTGCTAGGATGGATGTAGCCTTGGTCTAACAGTTGATTGAGTTGCTCTTTTAGCTCAATCGATTTCGGGATGGACATCCTATATGGTCTCTTTGCGATTGGTGCAGCTCCTGCCGTTAGCTTGATTTCATGATTGACTTCCCTTTGAGGAGGAAGTTTCGTCAGCTCTTCAGAAAATACATCTACGTATTCCTTTAACCATAAAGGTTCTTCCCTAAATTATTGATTCTAATCTAGCTTATTTAGTTTAATCAAATAGACAGGTAGCCCCTTTTTAACTCCTTTTATTATCCGTGTTGCTTTTGCCAATTGAATTTTTGGCTTACCAACCTCTTCTTGAGTTGTGACTAGTTCCCCTTCAGAATTTCAAAAGGAAACTTGGCCCTTTCCATAGTGAATGTGGGCATCATTGGGTATTAGCCAATCCATATCGAGCAAACATTCGTGGACCCCTAGGTTCATTACCCTGAATCTGACCGAAGTTGACTTTCCACCCAGTAGGAATTTCCCCTTAGCAGTTTGCTTGGTACAAGAGACCTCTCGACCATTTGCTAATTCCATAAGTAAGGTAGGTGCATCTTTTGTGGCTATTCCTAATCTTTTTGCACAAACTGGTGAAATGAAGGAATGTGTACTGCCACAATCAATCAAGGTTTTGAAGCTTTTACCTTGGTAATCCAAAGGGGTTTGAATCACTGAGAATTGGTGATTCGGGCCTTTCTTATGAAGAGCGGCATGAACCGTTGCCTTCTCAATGTCTGCTTCCATGGTTGGATCTTCTTCGTCACCCAACTCCTTGTTGGCAACACTGGCGGTTCTCCCTCTGGCCCTGGCGGTGGGTCCATGGGCGGCTCCTTGGAATGGCCCTTGACGTTGTCCTCTGCTAAGCTTGGGACATTGCCTTTTAAAGTGACCAAGCTCGTTGCAATGGAAGCAATGGAGATTGCAGCCATTACCTTGGGTAGGAATGAAGTTATTGACAGTGTTGGCCCTAGCTTTCTTCCTTTGTCCATGATTTTGTCCCTGCGTTCTCTTGGCCTAAGACCTATACACTCCCTTGTTCTGATCCCTGTAAGACCAAGTCCTGTTATTTCTTGGCTTGGTATACACCTCTCGTATTATCGGTGCAGCTCGAATGAGCATGTCTTGTAGATCCGTTGGGCGCATTGATTCCAAGCGGGTGTTTATGGGTGGGTTTAACTCGGCGCAAAACTTTGACACCTGTTGTGTCATATCCATTTGTGGCGCGTACTTTAAGAGAGAGATGAATTTTGAATAGTATGCATCCAGGGATAGTCCAAGCTGCTTTAATTCATAGAATTCGTTCATCTTCTGTGTGTGGTAGGCAGGTGGTAGATATCTCCCTCGCACAACTTTTTTAAGCTTCTCCCAAGTAACTGACCCTTCCGAGATCCCTTGGTCTCTGCACCATTGTTTCCACCAAAGTCTTGCTTTGCCGGTAAGCTTCAATTTGGCGAGCATTGCTTGGTTGGCGGGTGCAATTCCTGCTGTTTTGAAGTAATCCTCCATGGATTTGATCTAGACCTCGGTGTCAGTTTGGACGGTCCTTCCCTTACCATGGAATTCAGGTGGCTTGATTTGTTTGAGAAGGAACTTCTTCTCTTGAATTACAGTCATATTTAGTGCAGGGGCCAGACTAGGAATCTGCACTTGAGGTTGCGCATTAATTTGGGAAAAATAAGATTGTGTTACATTCGGCTACGGGAACTGAGTAATAATATGGAATGGGGTCATGGATTTTCAGGAATCGATAGGTCATAGGAAGCTTGGGGTATCCTTTCCTTTGATACCCATTCCTCTCATAACGTCCCAGCACCTTGATTCTATCGGTAGAGATTATTCGAGTCACTTCCGCGTATACATACTTGTTCTGCTTGACCTTTCGACCACCGACATGTAGGGTTGCGTTTGCTTGAGCCTCGACAAAAATGAACAGCTTCACGATCTTTAAATCCTCCATTCACTTGATTCTCTTCAAGTTGGTCTGAAGGTACGCAAGTCGGTGGGCTGCTATGTAATATATTTCTGATTCACCTGTCCATCTCCGTTCCATATATAGGGGTGAAGGATTGTAAATACGGTCAAGAATATTCATCATGCCTAGCCTCCGTCGATAATCCGAAGCACGCATTGCAATCATAAACAAAAACTGGAGCACCAAGAATTTGTTCCATGCTTCGCGACTCTGCAGGCTAGCATCCATAAGTAAGTAAGAAAATGTTCTTAACGGCAACATTTTTCCATTTCCCCTCATTAAGTTTCCTTGTAAATATTAGATCCCGTTGGTTCGCTCTAATACCAACTGTAACGTGTCTCCCTGTCTACTTATAGGACACGTCTTAACAGCCCATCGGGAAGAGAGTCTAGAAAGCGCCGCCCGGCACTCCCAAGGAATGTCACGGGTTTTGCGATCTAGTCTTCCCGAGTTTGCTACGAAGCGGAAGCATTCCGGCCTTTCCCACTTAGGAGCGACCTAAATCAGGGTTTTCCTAATGGTCAAGTTCCTAGAAGGTAGCTAGCATCGAGCCCCAGACGAACTACTTTGTGCAGAAACATCAGGGTTGAAGGGGGTTTATACTGCACTTGGTTCAAGGAGAATGGGAAACGAGAGGGATGCGAAGCTTGACTCTTTGCCCGTAAGGCATAGTCCCATTTCGTTCCCCTAAAACAACATAAATCGGGACTCTAGCTCTATGGGTTCTAGGTCATTGTTGCCTTGTTGTCAATTTCCTTTGAGAAAAGTTCTCGGCCAACCAGGACCACCCTTCCGTAGGACGGACCTAGGGTCACGTCCACCGCACTTTCCTTGGGTTGCTTTAGTTATCTAATTATCTACCACATTTAGTTTGACAAGCAAAAACAACTACCTTAATTAACCAATTAATCACTGGTTCCTTCACGTAACTTAGGCACTGACATAGAAAAAAAATATCAAGCAAGTTCCTTTTTAACATTTGATCTTTATTTATCAGTCTTTGGAATACATCATATAATCCGCCCGAAGGCTATTCCAGCAATCCATAGGGATCGCTATTCCAGGTTCTACCTGTTGACTAGTATGCGGGCCTCGAGATCCCATCTCGAGTCATGTCGGCCTCTTGTGCAGGATTTGGAGGCAAGGGATTTACGGCCAAAGCCTCTCCTGGCACCCAAGCATCCTCCTGCTCCAAGTAGCACCCATGGAGAGACCTCTTGCGGGGGTTCGATCCACGTACCCGGCGCAGCTAACAACCCCCTTGGATAGGGTCAAGGCAGACAGTCAGAGGTAACTGATACTGCCTTTCCCTCCAGGCTTTTAATCTGAAGCATTAGATGTTTTTCCTGAATTAGTTCTTTGAGCAAAGAATTACAAACAGTGCACCTAAGTGTATAATCAAGAACATTCCAGTGGTCGTTTGTATGGCCAACTAGTAAGGTGTGAATCCTTCTCTCCGAATACATCTAGCATTCGATCCGGGATCAATCGCGACTTGGCAAGATCCCAAGGGTTTCGTAAGCTGAGTTGCTTGTATACCCCTTTTTCATCGGGTTAGGGCTTATACCCTGTTGACACAAATCGTCACTACCTTAGGTATCCTTAAATTAATAAATCTTGGGCAACCTCATCGCCCTAACTTAGTTGGTCAATTGCTTTCCTTGGCAATTCATTGCTACCATGGCTTGACAAATCAGTCTTCAAGGGAGAGTGTTGAAGCGGGACGACTTCTCAATTCTTAGGAAATTTGACTTGCAATTAGAACTCGCCAAACTTGGTCTAAGGAGTAGCAATACTATTTTATGATTTAGACACAAGATGGTACGGCATTGCAGCTCGTAGCATGAGATAGGTGCCATTATTTGACTTGTGGGATTATATCTTCCTTCATATGGTCTTCCTTGATCAAGAATACCTTTGATCAAGATAAGGGCTTGGGAGTCCTCTTGACCCAATCCAAAACCTAACCCTATTAGGCCAATAAACGTTTTGGCCCTAGGGTTCCTAGATCCCTTGTGTGGAAATCTAGCATTTGGTCAACTGGCCTTAGGGTGAGAACCCTAGATCATTCTTGCACAGTGTTTAAATAATCCTAACATTTCGTAAATATGGGTAGGACCTTTGAGATCGGAAGTATTAAGTCGGCAACCCAAGTGCGATACTAGGTAGAATTTTATCATAGCTTAACCCTACCTAGCATATTGAGGTGACCGTCATATGCTAACTAATCATACCTTTATGATTCTCATGTAAGCTATTCAATTTTACGTGAATTACTTAGTTGATCTAACCAACCCATGAGTAAAGATGATCTTCCCTTTAAAGATGCAAATACTTTCCCTAAAAGACGTAAATAACTGCAAGATAGGTGAGATGCATCATTCCATGCGAATATGCAAATTCAAGACCATGGACCTTTTTGCAACTATAGGATCTATAGTGATCTCTTCTCTTCCTTGCCTTATGCGACGTTGATTTACATTCGGAACTATTCTTATAAACCCTACATTTAATGCAACAAAATCAAAGCTATAATATTCTTAATGAAGACGCATTCAAACTTTGATAAAAGAACTCCATGCATGAGCGAATGCCATGAGTCCATTATTGATTTAATCCGTCCTTTATCACTTAGCCCGATTCATTGATGTGGTAGATTTCGACGCAGCGAATCTTCCTTGGATCCCTTATGCACTTCGAGGGTACTACTGTCCGAGATTCTCCTCTTCCGCGTAGGAATTTGGGTCTTGTAGTCACGGTTTTAAGGAACCCGGGAAGGCACGGGTGAATAAGGCTTATGGAAGCTTTAATAGAAGCTTCCAATAGAAGCTTCCAAGCCTTTGTTTACAGGCAGATGACGTGGGTGGGGAGATAATTGGGTGGAGATGATGATGGAGAGGATGATGACGATGATGATGAAGATGGTGATGATGATGATGGGGGCAGAGGTGGCAGCTTGGCGGCAGCGGACTGGTGATGGTGGCAGGGCATGTAGCACCACACGATCCTCTCTCCTCCCTCTCTCTAGCTTGGGGGGTTCTTATAGGCTTGAGGGGGGGGTAGCCACACAAGTGGCGGGTGGCATGTTGCCCCTCCCCATGCTCTCCTACTCCACACATACTCATACTCCTTTCCTTGCCAAGGGGAGGGTGTTTAATAATTTTTTTTGCACAAATTCATTATCTCTTTGTCCCATGAAGGGATGTTCCTGCATGGGCTTGCGGATTCAAGCCACGGCTTCCTATATGCGATGCAGGGCTAGTGTTTGCTGATGTGCAAGGGTGGAGTACTTAGCCCAAGGTTTTTCCATTGCGGGAGATTACTTTGACTTGCTTTTGCATGAGACCAAGAGTCGTTAATATTTCGTTGCAGAAATATTACATTCAAGTACCTTGAAAATCAAAACAGGGTGAAACATGGATTTTACAAGATACTTTAGGATATAACAGGTTATTGTAGTTCAAGTTATAGCCAATTTTCTGACAGGGGGTACTGTAGGATTACACTACTATGGTAGTAGGACATAAGGGAAAGAGTAAGGCCTAGGATGAATATGCTTAGCAAATTAGAGATTATATGTTGGGAAACATATATCAAGAGGGCCCTAAAGAGCCTCAAATGCAAGGAGAAATTAGTGCACTTAATAATACCATGTGTGAATATGAGAGTAGGCATGCTCAAAGACATATAGAGCTATTATCTAGAGTTGAATAGATGGTATTGTCTACTAATCAAAAGAAGTCTTCAATTGAGAAGTTGGTGGATTCCATTATCCAAACAAAGGCTTCAATTGAAAAATTAGTAGAATCCAATGCTCAAATAATGGCTCAATTCTCCCAATGGATACAAATGCAAATGGGAACCAAGGAAGCTAGGGAGAAAGCTCATTCAAACAGTGATACCTTAGTCTCACTTCAACCACCTAATCAAAATGGCCAAAATCAAGGAATCATTGGATGAAGGGGAATTCCCAATAATTAATATGAAGTAGGTGAAACTTCACAAAGGCATGATGACTATTTGGGTAATATGAATGGTGCTAATTTCCAAGCTTACGGGTTGAATCCTTAACCCCCTAGAGGTCCTCCACCATCGAGAAGGTTTCACACTAGTTCTCAGCCACCTTTTGGAAAAGTACCATCTTATTTTTGAGGCTCAATGTCTATTAACCATGAGCAGTCTATTTTGGAATATCAACCTTTAATGAAAGAGAGTTGAAGGATAAAATCATTTGGAAAAAATACAATGGGTAGTCATCTTCATCATTGATCTAGAGGAATGGATTTCAAAATCAAAATCCTATTTTGATATATTCCCTAGAAGTGATGATATGAAGATTCATGTTGCATCCTTACATTTGGAAGGGCTTGTGCATACTTGGTGGAGATACATCAAGAAAGAGAACATACTTGTAGAGATTTGGGATGGATTCGAGACACTTATGGCCAAAAAAATCAATTTGCGGAAAAACTCAACGAGAGCAAGGACAAGCCATAATTTTGGAGTCATATGCTTTGAGGTTTTAGTTGAGAGATCCTTTTATTCATTTTGGAGTTACTATTATTGGGCTCATTGGCCATCTTTGGAGGGTTTTGATCTAAGAACATAGTGGCTCTCTTTTGTTGCAAATTGATTGACCACAATAAATCATGACAAGTTGATGGTAAAATTCAAAGGTTGGATTGCATATGCATTTGCACTTGAACTATATGAAGGTGATTAACCTAATTGCAAACTTGGTTGCACAATGTTCAAGCATGACCTTGACTAATGTATGGGCAAGTTTTCACATACATTTCATGTGAAGCCAAGAATATGTTCTAAACAAGTTGTTCCAAGAGACACATAGATACTATTTTGCAAGTCCTTGACAAATGCTTGGATAAATTTAGTATAGATGTTTCATGTAAAAATGAAGCCAAGAATATGTTTCTACTATTTGTATGACAATTGATTTAGAGTTCAAAGTGATCACAGGGTCCTAAAGTATTTCCTCACTCAATCCAATCTTACTCCTAAGCAGTGTAGGTGGATAGCTACTCTACAAAATTATGATTTTGACATCACTCATACAAGGGGCAAAGACAATGTAGTGACTGATTCTCTTTCTCATATGTGGACATGTAAAGTTTTAACTATGATTGAGCTACATAATGACTGGATTGAATAATTACAAGAAGACTATCTTTTGGATGATGAGCTCAGCCATGTTTCTTAGACATTATAGCAAGGTCTCATGGAGGAAAACTCACATTATCAGCTTAAAAATGGCCTAATCTGGTTAAATGACAAGATTGTTATTCCCTCTCATTCTTCTTTTACATGGAAAATTATGGAGGACTTGCATTATTTGCCTTTAGCTAGATATTTTGGAGTTTTTAAAACCTATGGTATGATAAGAAAAAGATTTTATTGGAAAGGACTATGGAAAGATGTTAAAGAATTTGTTATGTAGTGTACGCCTTGTCAGCAAAATAAGGAGAACACCGATAAGCCAGGTGGTTTGTTATAACCACTACCTATTCCTAAGGGCAAGTGGATGCATATTACCATGGACTTAATTAATGGTTTGCCTACTACCAAAAAGGGATGGAATAGTATCTATATGGTGGATAGACTCATCAATGCAGCACATTTTATTCCTACCAAGACATAGTTCACTGCTTCATAGGTGGCTAATTAGTTTATGGAGTGGATCTTGAGATTACATGAATTACCATAGGTGGTAATTCATGATAGAGATTCAAAGTTCATGAGTAACTTTTGGCAAGCATTGTTAAGCTCTATGGGCACTAAATTGGCTCCTTCTACAGTCTATCATCCACAAATTGATGGCCAGACAAAAAGGGTAAACATGTGGTTGGAGACTTACCTTCGCCATTTCTGTTCATGATGTGCATCATTCATGGGATTCTTGGTTGCACTTGGCAAAGTTTACGTACAATAACTCTACTCATGCTAGCATTGGAGTTTTATCCTTTGAGCCTATGTACAGTTATAAGATGCCCTTACCCACAGTCATTTTCAATGAGAAAATCAATCCTCATGGGAAAAAAGAATTGGAAAGAATGCAGACCCTTCTTCAATAGTGTAAGATGAATCTTAGGAAGGCCCAAGTTTAATGATGTATGTAGATGAGAAGAGGCAACCCTTAGAGTTCCAAGAAGGAGAATTAGTTTTATTAAAAGAGTCCAAGTCTCGTTACTCTACCTTGAAGGAGGATGGATCTAGTAACAAGCTTGCTCACAGGTTTTACAAACCCTATAGGATCCTGAAGCGCATTAGAGACTTGGCATATAGATTGGAACTACCCTCTTCCACTAAGATTCATAATGTATTCCATGTTAGCTAGCTCAAGCCTTTCTATGGTGCTCTTGTGGATACAATTGATGAGCTGCCACCTATTGATGAAAGTCTTATTCAGTATATCCCTAAGGCTATCATAGGTCAGTGTGAGAAGAATCTTCATTTTCACTCTCTCATTGAATATTTGATAAGATGGAGAGGTTACCACTTGAAGAAGCTTCTTGGAGGCCCAAATCTATATTAGATGAGTTTTCTTATCTATGGGATACATTAGTGGGTTGAAGCACAATTATTGTGAAGCCAGTTATAGTGCAGACAAAGTTTTGATAACAGCCTATTTTAGAACAATTTTTATTTTTGCCAATTTTTTAGAATTATGCCACATATATAGGGTCAAATTAATCTTTAAGAGCTATATTTGGATATATGACACGCTTCATTTGGATACTTCTACCAGAAGTTATGGTAGATTTGGTTCAGTAGGGTCGGTTTTTTTACAACAAGCTCTCTTCTTCATTTTGAGTCTACTTCTTGAGGACTTAAAGGCTCCAAACTCTTTTGAAGAACTCATGATCATGTATATAGCCGAGGCTTACTTTTATGTCTTTATTTTAGTCTATATGTATTCAATCTTTTATTCCTTTCCATACTTTGTATAGTTGAAAATAGAGTAGTACTCTATTTCATCCATCCTTTCCAACTCTTGTAAGTTTGTTTTTGTGGACAAAAACCTTTGGAACGGGATGGATTGTAAGAAGCTATGGGAATAATATATGTTTAGTGTAGAATTGATAATAATACGTTGTCACACTAACACATGTATAAAAGGGAGAGACATGTAATTATTCACATCTTTTGGAATATTGATACATTACTATCTCTTACCTTACCTTCTTGTTCATAGCTTCTATGGCTTCTCTCTCTTCTTTCATGTCTTCCTCTCTCCATTTCTAGTTTTTCTCTCTCCTTGTCACTTTTTCTCTCTCCTCTACTCTTATTTCTCTCACCTATCAATTCTCTCATTGACACTAAGTGGTGTAATCAAGCCATAAAGTGTTTTTAAGACATGGTCTGAGATACAAGGGTATTTAGAGCATTGAAATTGTGAAACGTTAATAAAACTTTAGCTCTTCTAAAAGATTTAGTTCAGTGCTATACAATGGATAAATATCCTTATAAAAAAAGCTAAATATTCCTTTACACAAGCATAACCATTGCATAATCATATGACTAACATTTTTACAATAACATATAATATATTGTATACAATGGTAATGACAATGAAAATGTGACATATAGCATGCAATGGCATAATTTGGTTGAACCTTCAATAGAGCATATGGAAAATGCCATGCAATGGCATTACCTTAAATTAAATAGAGTATAATATTTGACATGATGCATGTCTACAACATGATCTAGAATATGAGGAGTCACAATGTTGAATAAAGGCTACAACTAATGGAGATATCCTTTTAATCTCAACTTGTTGAGCTACACAAATGACATGTGGGACTTGTATGGAACTCTTATCGATTTATGAGATTCAATGCTCGTGGACTCAACAACTCTCATACAATTTGTTCAGATTCCATTCTTGAAGCCATCTACTCTCCCTCAATATCCTTAGCAAGTAAAAAATCAAACAACTAAGAGTTCATAGTAGGCTCAACTTCTTGAGCTCACAATTTGTAGTATGAATGCCTCTAAAGGCTTAATGATGGCCAAGCATGGCTCCTTGATTTGATCTGCCACTTTATTGCACCTGATTTGATCCTTAACCACTCTAACAAAGAGAAGAAAAAGACATCTCTCAACCTCATTTTAACTCCACCTCTTGCCCTCTAAAAGAATGCAAGGCAAACGAGAAGCTTTAATCTCCAAGTTCATCACTCACTCCCTCACTCCACACTTTCACTTTCCCCCTCTCAATGTGATGTACAAGAAGATAGGATGGAAGCAAGAAGAAGAGCGATCTCAATATTGTACACACAAGAATCATGGGACGAGAATGAGCTTCTCTATTCACTTTTTAGCTTTTTATACATGGGTTTGGGATTTAGGGCTTCTCCCATAATTTGGGTAGCCTTTCCACTTTTTAGCCTCTTGGGTAGTCTCATTTAATACACGCATATACCTTTTGTTAATTGGATCATATTTCCTAAAGATGAATAGAAGCTAAATGCTAACAATCTCAATTATTGTGGATCTTTCTAACTAAATTTTTGGTATTTTGCAATTTGGATGGAAGCAATTTTAGCTCATGATCGATATTATTAGTAGTGCAACCAAGGTACTTGCATACTTTGGATAATAGTTATTAAAACAATATCGTGTAATCCAAAATAATTAGTCCTTCCAAACTTATTTTGGCATAAAACATGTCTGCTTGACTTGTAGCCCTTATTATAGTTGACATTTCCCTCTACCTAGATGAGTGCCAGTCTCATGGTACTCACTATCATAGGTAGTACGCTTCAACTTTCTTCAAAGTTGACATTATTATAGTTGACATTTCCCCCTACCTAGATGAGTGCCAGTCTCATGGTACTCACTATCATAGGTAGTACGCTT
This sequence comes from Lygodium microphyllum, assembly GCF_053477565.2. NCBI lineage: Eukaryota > Viridiplantae > Streptophyta > Polypodiopsida > Schizaeales > Lygodiaceae > Lygodium > Lygodium microphyllum. Next base: position 135,890,240 of record NC_141145.1, read on the forward strand.
CAACTTTCTTCAAAGTTGTTGCATGCTTGGGATGCTAGATCATTGTTTTGGGGGAGAGTGGTGGTATTTCTCAATGAGAGTGTTAGTACTTAGTAGTTTGCAATTATGATTGGTGTATTGATAGAGCTATTGAAGAGCTTGTAGTTGTTGGTCATACCCTTGATCCATAGTTCCTTTAGTTGGAGAGACCTTAGTGAGCATGGTAGTAGAATTCTAGGTTGTGGAAGATGGAAGAGTCATGGTACTCACTATCATAGGTAGTAGGCTTCAACTTTCTTTGAAGATATGGAATGCTTGGGATACTAGATTGTTGTCTTGGGGGTGGGGAGTGGTGGTATTTGTTGATGAGGAGTCTTATTTAGTACTTGGTAGTTAGCATTGGTGGCCAATGAGATGGAGTTGCTTAAGAGCTTGTAGTTGTTGGTTGCGGCCTCAATTGATAGTCCCTTTTGTTGGATAGATTTTAGTGGAAGTGGAAGAAAAATTGTATGGTTGTGGAAGATGAAAGAGTCAAGGTTGAAGTGTAGGTGATGGCACAAGAACCTTCACAATCTTTTGCATCTGCAATAGAAAACCTCTAATGTGTTTTCTTGCTATGGGAAGTGCTAGCCTTCTTTTTAGTGCATAGGACATATTTTGTTGGTTTGGGAGATGGGACAAGCTTTGAGTGAGCCTGGAGTGTTGTCCCACACTTTGAAGACCCAAACCATTGATGGGATATTTTTTTTGACTTGAGAAAGGCTATTGTAAATGTTGCACATGATAGTTTCTCACTAATATTAGCTACATAAATAGTTAGGAAGCACACAACTAAGTATTGTGAATATCCCTCAATGACTTTTGTAAAAAGTTGGTGTTGATTTTTGTGTATTATTGACTTGACACAATTTCAAATGTCATGCAAGTCTTAAGAAATGAAGATAGTAAGCATTCAGTTGCCTCTTGAGAAAATGAAACATGTCAAGGATTCGAGGAACTCAAAAGCATTTGGTGAAAGAGATCGTAAAAAAAGTTCAAGGTAAATTAGCTAGAAGCTTACTTAAGAACTCAGCCTTGGGAAAATTTTTTCTAGCTTAAGAACACATTGTTTTATGTTTCAAAGAGATTTAACACTTATGGCATATGAATGGTGGTTTGTATAGGAATGAAATGAAGGATTAACTAAGCCTTATAAAGGCTAATGTTAAGAGAAACATTCAACTTGTGTATATGATCATTGTGTGAGATTTTTGATACAACATAAGGCGATTTGGAAATAGCTATTTGGTGCATTGATTTGATGAGGGGAGAGTTTAATAAGTAGTTTTGAGCATTGCTAAGCATGTCATGAGGTGGGCGTAGGCATAAAATCCATGTGGACTATAAGGATGGTAGTAGATCCAATTTGAGAGTAGGACACTTGATGGAGACTACTATTGGTAAGAGCATTATAAATGAAACTTGGAGCTTGTTGAGGGGAGGGAGTCAGTATGGTGCATTACGATTGGCATCCTTCCTTATTGTTGCTTTTTTCCTTAGCACGATTGATACCATTGCAATTGAAGGAGAATTGAAGCTACTATCTTGACCATCTTTTGAACTATTTTTTCCTCTCTCACTCTCAATGCGATATGAAGAATTAAAGATTATAAGGGCTAGATCTCCATATACTATGGAGGATTGAAGCTATTAAGGAGTTCAAGAAGTGGATGCCTTTTACAAATTGAGAAAACGATTACCAACCCATCAATGTAAGCCGCTTTTTTATCAAAGCATAATGACTAGGCTAGGGGATTAAGTATAAAAAGGGTAGATGTAACTTGTGAGGGATATTTTTGCCATTTTAAAACAATACATGCTTTGAGGTTCCTTCTTCCCACCATCTAAGAGGGTGCATGCTCTTAGCCACCAAGATATGGGGTGCATACCATGTCTCACCTTGACATGAGGTGAGTATTCATGTTGCAACTTACATCTATGATTCTCAACCTTCCATGACAATACTATTTCATGCTTAGCTACCTTGGCTATGGCTTCCTTGCAAACATGATGTATTTCTTTGCAAATATGGTGTATTTCATAAATTTCTAGTTATATGTCTTGTTGTGAGAACTAATATATTACATTGGTATCAGAGCATGGACTTTGATCCATGGGAAGAGTCATTTTCTTAGAGAATTTGGTCACAGGGACATGTACCAGTTAACTAGAGTACCAAGATTTGGTCACAAGGTTTTGGTACAGTTCAAACTGTGACTAGTAAGAGTTCTCTACAACAAGTCGGGACTAATTTTGGAGGTTTCTTGAAGAAGATATTGAGGAAGATGGAGGTTCTTGGCAGAAATAGTAGGATCTGGTCAAATGGAGGTCCATTTTGAAGGTTCTTGATCTTAACTGGAGTCTAAACTGGGGATTATAGGAGTTAAACCTTGGATTACTTTTTGGAACAAGCTTCTTTCCCCTTTTTCAAGCTTTCTGTTCAAGATGCCATGGAGGAAATTACTCATCTCTCTCTCCCATTGTTTCTATCATCTATGCAACCTATATAGGATCAAAGTAGGCATCCTAAGCTTGAGATTAAACACCTATATGCTTGGATTTAGTGAAGTATCCATCATGTGGTTGAACAAGCATGCTGGCAGCATTTTGCGCCAATTTTTCGGCACTTGAAACTGCTATTTCATCAAACGTTTGAAGATTGGAGGCTACAAGCTCTTCCACAAGGTTATTTGGATCACATTGGTGATGTACAAGGCATCAATGGTATTCTTTCTTCTCTTCCCTACAAGATTGGAGCTCTCTTCAAACCCTAGCCATGGCTGAAAATGTACATCATGAGGAATCCTTCAATTTCTTGAAGATTTGGCCTCTTCTTGACTTCTTCTAGTTTCCTAACAGCAATGCAAGCATCTATATCAAGCATTGGACCGACATTGAAGATTTCTTGCAAGATAGAGGCATTCCTTTCTCTTGAATTGGGGCAAAATAGGGCAGCCACTTGAATTTTCAAAAATTTTGGACTTTGAAGGACGGTATCATGGGGCTTTTGGTTGTTGATGCATCCTAAAGCTTCTATGCATGGGATTATGTCGAGAATTCATGGTATTACTTCAATATTGCAAGAATAGGGCTTCTTCTTGGCATTGCAAGTGTATGGGCAATATATGCAAGTTTATGTGCTACAATGGAAGAGTTCTCTATCAAGGATTGAAGTCTTCTACCCTTTTGGATGCTTATTATTGATTCCCTTTGAAATTTCCAGCCACATTTGGGCTACAAGGATCACTTCTATCAAAGCTTTTGGATATTAGAGCTTTCTTGAAGGAAAAATTGGAGTCTATGAGCTACATATTCATCATGGGGATTGCAATTTGAGGATATTATTGGCTACATCAAGTGAGAGATCAAGAATTTCAAGTATCAAACAGTAATTGGAGCTTCCATAATCATCTACTCCAACAATGAAAGAGGTATCTCTAAATTTCACTCTTAATCCCTTTAATATCCAATTGCTTAAGCCATCCAATTTTTGAAAAGGGAGAATTAAGAGTAATCCCATTTAAGAATTACTATTTGATTGCATTTAGACCTGAATGATGTTATGCTAAATTCTATTCTTTATTCTCAATAAAAATTCAAAAGCCAATTGTTAATAATCTCCTCCATTTGTTGGAAACTTTATGCCTAATCCTAACCTTGATTGCTTAATGGATTGAATGCAATATGGCTGAGAGTAGAATCAAGTAGTAAGTGGAATAAAATTATAAAGTAGTGAGTCACTGTTGTAAGTATTCCTTACCTATCCCCATTTCAATTCCAGCCCTAGTTCATTTCCATTATTGCATATCATGAAATGGAAAATTTTTGATTAAGCCATGCATATCACACATTGATTGTTAGAAAAATAGCCTTGCCATGTATATTCTGACCAAGGAAAAAGGTCAAAACCAGACGAGATAGCAAGACAAAAGAGAGGTGACCCTCCCTTGCTATTTAAGACTTCATAGGGGTGCTCAACTTGGCACGGAAGGAACTTTGCACACCTTTCAGAGTTTCAGAGCCCATTTAGGTGCTCGTCTTGCCGTTTTATCCCTCACCACAGGTAATGGATCATGGAAGAACACTTGGGAAAGAGTGGATGAAGATTTGAAGACTAGTGATACCAAACAGGGCAGTTTGTGACATCCTTGAATAGATATACATGTCTTTCCAATAGGTACCTATCAATTGCAGGTGTTTCCTGGATACCTATAGGTGCCCTACAACCCATCACTAATCTATTAGTTGTTTCGGGGGCCTACACGTACTACAAGACCCATTTTAGGATGAAACAAGGTTTCCATAGGGTGTTTATAGGTTGCAAGAATTCACAGGACATGTTCATAGTTTCTATTACAAGAATTTTTGTCATGATCTAATTTGGGAGATTGATAGATAGATTTGAAGAGGGGATATCAAGCTTAGATTTGAATAAAAAATTTCAGTAATTGGACTTCAGGAGCAAAAGTTATAGCAAATGTTCTGAGACAGGGGGTCTAGTGGGACTGCACCTAGACATGCTGACAGGGGTGCACTGTTTGAGTTCATTTCACCCATATAGCCTGTTGAAATCTGAGATCTTCTTACATCTGGAGTATCCCTAATATATAAGCTTCCTTTGGATCAAGAAACTATTGGCATTGGTGCAATATTAAGCAAGTTATTGACAAATTTCTTCTTATAGTCATTTTGACAGCACCTGTCCATAATGGCCAAAAACAAAAGAAAAGATGAAGTCATGGAGACCATTCAAGAAGACATCATAGAATATATCAATGATCAAAACAACACTAATGAAGCCCTCAATCATGACCAACAAGATGATATTGTAAGCATTGGTAATGCTTATAGTGCACGAATGGATAATGATGGAAATCCCTTGCCTCAAGAACCTTTTGAAAACTCTATGCTTTCAAGAGATATGCGTATGCTGAACATTGGGATGCATGATCATTATGAGAAACTATCCAAATCCTTGGAAAATTTTGAGAATACATCCAACAAAGTGAATGAAGGAATTTAGTAGCTGGTCAAGTTTATGAAGAGTGGATTTGAAGATGTAGTAGCAGCTATCAAGGACTTGAAGACTCAAACCACATCTTTCCTACCAAATGTATCCACTTCACATATTGAAAATGCTTCAGCCTAGCCCTCCAATATGAAAGGAAAGGGGATTGATCAGCCTATAATGTCAATCTTTGAGAAGGGAGAGCCATCAATATTGAAGAGTGCTCATTATCAGCCACCAATGTCATCAAAGCATCATACTCATCCTCAATTCAATTCAAGATGTGAGGTTTCTTATGAAGAAGAGGAGGACTTAAGAGAAGAAGAGAATGAGGAGTTTCATGGATGTGACCCCTTCTACAAACCTTTTCCTCCTCAATCTACCATCAAGCAAAAAGAATTGAATTTTCATGATAAGAGTGGAAGATTTGATGAAAGAGGGTCATTTCATGATATCACCAACAAAGATAAGTCATTTCATGGTCAGCCCACGAATGGGACAACATCATTCTTTTGGACTGGGACAATAGAATCATGGTGGTAATACTTCTAGACTAAACTCTTTTGGAAGAGATTCAATGAATAGAGATTCTTGGAGACAATCATCTCTTGGGTAGCACTCCAACAATTTCTAGCCAACTTATAATGAAAGGGAGTACAAAGAAAATATTACCATTTCCAACTTCAGGAGGGATAATGTATCTCCAACGGAGTGGGAATAATGGGTAAACAAATTAGAGATGTACTTCACACTTTTCCCTCGCCATGATGAAGCCAAGATCTATTTTGCGGCACTCCATCTTGAAGGCTACGCGCATACATGGTGGAGATATATGCAAAGAGTTGGTTACAATTTTGCTTCTTGGGAGGATTTTAAGAAGGCGATGTTGGACGTATTTGTCTCTCCAATGGAGAAAGAAATATTACAAAGAAGATGGTATGGTCTTCAACAAAGGGGCATGTCTGTTTGTGATTACTCTAATATGTTCTTTAATCTTTCTATGTACATTGAAGGGATTGATGATTTGGCCAAGTTAAACAAGTACATCTTTGGTTTAGATTCAGCCCTCTCTTTGAAAGTAGGTGCAATGTAGCCCAAGACAATTCATTAAGCCATTTTATATGGTGAAAGGTATGGGTAGAAATATAAGAGAGAATCAATGGGGGTTTAGTCAAAAAGTGCAGGCTATTCATTACCTAATTAGCCTTCAAGGGTTGGAGCACATTTCAGTCAACAAAGGAATGTTTATAGGCAAGAAGGCAAGGGAACTAGTACCTACAACAATAATTACAATAAGTTAGTTGCCTACATATCCAACGGTCTATGGATCAAGATCAAGTGGAGGAAATGGTTATAGACCAATGGTTGAAGCAAAACAAAGCTTTGCAAGGGATGAAAATGCACAAAAGGGATTTCAAAACAACACTTACAGCAAAGTTCTTTTAAACGAACAAATTAGAGACATGAGGGCCAAAGTGTTATGTTTCAAGTGCGGAGAAAAGTGGACATAAGACCATAGGCTGAAATGCAAATCCAAAAATAGCAAGCTTAACTTTGTCATCATCGATGAGCAGGATGAGGATGAAAGTGAAGATGGGAATGTATTTCATGTGGAAGCAAACCCTATGGTTGAAGAAATGCATGACGAGGATGAAGGAAATAATGATGAATTTTATGATATTGTGGATAATTTTCCTTTTGATCTGGGTGGTTCTTTATGTACAATCTCTCATGATGCATGGATTGGTTGTAAAGGAGAAAACACCCTTAGAATTGAGGGGCTGATCAATGGAAGAATGGTTCATCTTTTGATTGATACGGGAAACACCCATAGCTTCATTAATACCAAATCTTTGCATGGGTTGATATTGCTTCCTCAACAAATGCAAGTGCCATTGAAGATTCAAGTGGCTAATGGAGCTTATGAATCAAGTAATGAAGTATGCCTACACACTCCTATTACTCTATCTTCTTCATGTATTATGAAAGTGGACTTGATTACTTTGGAAATGGGTCCCATAGAGATTGTCATTGGTTGCAATTGGTTGAAAACCATTGGAAAATTTTCATTGGACTTGCAAAACATGCTGATGGAATTCCAATGGAATGGATAGCCTATAATATTGAAGGGCATTGGTCAAAAGAAAATTGAACTCATCTCTATGAAGAAGATGCATAAAGAAATCAATGCACAATCATGCATATTCACTATTTTGCTTGCGAAAGTGGATGAAGAGCAGTCACCAATTAAGCCATCATCTTCTTCAAAGCAAAAGGATCCAAGAATGGAAGAGCTATTGGAGGAATGCAAATATTTATTTCAACAACCATCATCTTTGCCTTCAAAGAGAGAGGTAAACTACCCTATTGACTTGTTGCCCAACAGAAAACCCATTAACAAACCTCCCTATCACTTGTCAAAGTTTGAAAAGGAAGAGGTGGAAATATAAGTTAAAGACTTGCTATAAATGGGTTTAATTCAGCCAAGCCAATCTCTGTTTGCCTCTCCTGTGCTCTTGGTTAAGAAAAAAGATGGATCTTTTCGCATTGGTTATAGGGAGCTTAACAAGTCCATGGTGAAGAATAGATTCCCGATTCCTCACATTGATGAACTCTTGGATGAGCTCAAAGATGCAAAGGTCTTCACCAAGATTGATCTTTATTTGGGCTATCATCAAATTCGAATGAAGGAAGGGGATGAGTATAAAACAACGTTTAGGATTGAAAGAGGGTTATACCACTTCTTGGTCATGTCATTTGGGCTTTCAAATGCACCCGCTACTTTTCAAGCACTCATGAATAAGATATTGCAACCTTTCTTATTCAAAACAGCCCTTGTATTCTTTGATGATGTCCTCATTTATAGAAAATCCAAGGATGAGCATTCAATGCATGTGCGAGAGGTCTATGATACATTACGAAGACACACACTCTTTGCCAAAATGTCAAAGTGTTCTTTTATAAAAGATAAAGTGGAATATTTGGGTCACATTATGGGAGAGTGAGGCATTCATGTGGATCCTAACAAGATGAAATGTGTCAAAGAGTGGCCTACTCCTATGAATTCTACTTCCTTGAGAGGTTTCCTTAGATTATCTTCATTCTATAGGAGGTTTATACAAAATTATGCTCATGTGGCAGCTCCTTTGACCGATAGTTTGAAGAAAAAAGCTTTCTTTTGGGACTCCATAGACGACAAGAGCTTCAATGAGCTGAAATCTCTATTAGTTTCAGTACCTATTTTTGTATGCTCGAATTTCTCGAGGGAATTCATTATATGTGTGGATGCTAGTGGAAGAGGAGTTGAGGCTATTTTGTATCAAGACCATGGAGTTATAGCCTATGAAAGTTGCAAGCTTGATGACAAGGAGCGTTAATTACATGTCTATGAACAAGATATGTTGACAATTTTGCATGCTATCAAAAAGTGGCATCACTATATATATGGTAGCCATTTCAAGGTGAAGAGCGATCATTGTGTGCTTACTTACTTTCCCAACCAAATTTTTCCCCTAAAAAAAGGAGGTGGCTAGCTACTCTTCAAAGCTATGATTTTGAAATATCCTACATGTCTAGAAAAGATAATATTGTGGTGGATGCTTTATCATGTATGTGGGCATGTTCTTTATCTTCAATTTCAATTGTGCATAAGGATTGGAATATTTTCTTGATGAGCAATCATCAAAGATGATGAAGGAATTTCAACAAGGACAAGGAGAAGAGTATCCCAATTTCAATTGGCATATCAATATTTTATGGTATCATGGTAGAGTCTACTTGACACCACAATCCTCTTTCAAAGACTGTATTTTGCATGAGATGCATTTTTCACCTTTAGCGGGTCATCATGGGTTGTTCACAAAACATTTGACAACATCCATAAGAGCTTCTATTGGAAGGGCATTTGGCGGGATGTCAAGGATTATGTGATGCAATGTCTTCTATGTCAACAAAATAAAGACTCATCTCTTCTACTTGGCGGCTTACTTCAGCCACTCCTTATTCCTCAAGGCAAGTGGACTAATATCTCTATGGATTTTATTGTGGAATGCCTACAACTAAGCATGGGTGGAATAGCATTTATGTGGTAGTTGATCCGCTGACTAAATCAGCCCATCTCATCCCTACTAAGGCCCAATTCACAGCAAAGCAAGTGGCTCAACAATTCATGGAATGTAGTTTCAAGCTTCATGGTTTTCCAATGAAGATTGTGTCCAATCATGACACTAAGTTTACGGGCAGCTTTTGGAGGAGTTTGTTCTCTTCAATGGGGACTCTTTTGACTCCTAGTACTGCATATCACCCACAAATGGATGGGCAAACTGAAAGAGTTAACAAACGGCTAGAAGTTTATTTGAGGTACTTCTGCCATGAGACACATCTTGCAGAGTTTTGTTACAACAATACTTACCATATGAGCATTGGAATGTCTCCTTTTGAAGCTTTATATGGCTACAAAGTACAAGTACCCTCTGCATTTTTTCATGACAATGTAAATCAACAAGCCTGTGAGGAGTTGGAAAAGATGGAGGCCCTTATGAAGTAATGCAAGGACAACATTTTCAAAGCTCAAGAGACAATGAAGGTCTATGTGGATGAGAAAAGAAGACATGTGGAGTTTGAGGAAGATGAATGGGTATTTTTGAAGGTTTCCAAGTCATGTTATTCTTCTCTTAAGGAGGACACACCAAACTTGCTCATAGGTTTTATGGTCCTGATCGTGTTGTCAAGCGAGTTGGGGATTCTGTTTATCAACTAGATTTACCTTCAAGCACAAGAATACATAATGTCTTTCATGTGTCTCAGCTTAAAAAGTATGTGGGTCCTCAAATTCAACTTCTTGAAGAACTACCTCCCTGATGATTGTTTGATCATATATGAGCTCGAGAAGATTATTGGCAAGTGGGAGAAGGTTTTAAAGAACTGTATTCTTGTGAAATACCTAGTCAAATGGAAGGGTTTGCCTATTGAAGAGTCTTCATGGCAACAAGCATTATATTCCAAATAATTTCCATGGCTTAAGCAGGAGGATAGTTCATAAACAGGGTAGCAAACAACTTGTTGTATTAAATTTCTGTGTGAAAGTAAATTTTTTCATCAGCATCAAAATTCAATTTTGAAGGCATGACTGAATACTACATGTTGTCCTCTACATTTCTATTTCTTGCATGTGAAAATCGGCCACTTCTAGCTTAAGATATGACCAATTTTGTGCTACAACATATTTTGGATAGTTTATAGCAGTTTGTTCAATTTATATAATCCTTCTTCATCAACTTCTTTGATCTTCATTCACACGAAGCTTCATTACAGCATGATCCCACAGGATTTAAGCCATCTTTGTAATCATATTTATAATTTTTTCCCAATTCATCTTTGAAGACAAAGCTCTTTTAGGCTGGGATAGCTTGTAATAAAGCATAAGTCACCTTAGTCTAGACTAGGCTAGGGGATTAAGTATAAAAGGGGGAGATGTAACTTGTGAGGGATCTTTTTGCCATTTTAAAGCAATACATGCTTGAGGTTCCTTCCTCCCACCATCTAAGAGGGTGCATGCTCTTAACAACCAAGATATGGGGTACATACCATGTCCCACCTTGACATGAGGTGAGTATTCATGTTGCAGCTTACATCTATGATTCTCAGCCTTCCATGGCAATACTATTTCATGCTTAGCTACCTTGGCTATGGCTTCCTTGCAAACACGGTATATTTCTTGTATTTATTTGCAAGTATGGTGTATTTCATAAATTTCCAGTTATATGTCTTGTTGTGAGAACTAGTATATTACAGCTTTTGTCCTAGTTTTCTTTAAATTTGAAGCTTCATAAAGTTGGTTTATGGTTCTAAGTAATTGCCATTGAGAGGAGGGTTTCCCTTGATCTTGCAAGAGAGAAATGAAGTATGTCCTTGAAAATTTAATGTGTTAAATTTATGTATCTTGCTTATATTGATCTTGTGGGCTTGCTATGTGTCTTATATAACAAAAAGCTATAAATGTATTGCAATAAAGTGTTGGGTTTGACCTATTCATATAAAAGAAATGCCATTTGAAAATCTATTTGAAATATACTCTTTATAAAATCATTTAATAGTGATAAAGATTCTACAAGTACAAGTTCGTGTTGTAATCCTTGTCACTTTCTGAAGTGGGATAATTGATGTTGTATATTTTTTCCTATATTTATTTTGATTTTTTTATAATGGTTTATTTCTAAATTTCTAAATTTATCCTATTTATTTATGATATTTTCTAAATTATTAGTATTTTTATTAATTTATTTTGATTAATTGATAAATTTTTTAAATTATATCAATTTATGATCGATTTCTTAATTTATTAACATTTATTTATATTTTAGGACATAAAATTTGTAAATTTTTTCATACCCAAAGGGTCCTTAATATATTTTGAATTTTGTTGAAATCATAGCAAAAATTAATAATTTTTAATCAAAGCTTTTTATTGTATAAAAATATCTTTATATTAAAAAACATAAAAAGTATATAAAAGGAAGAACACTATATTAAATAATTTGAGAATCTCCCAAGTCCCAATTTTAAATAAGTAATAAATATTTGGCCACGTGGCTAAGTCTTGATCCATATTTGAAAGTGAAATTTGGAAAGATATCTTATATAGTATTTAGATAGATTCCACCTTTAAGTAAGATAACAAGATTTGACCATGTGGTCAAATAATAAAGGCATTGGGGGTTCCCAAAGTGCATGGAAATTCCCAAATTCCCTAATCTAATATTGGAGAGAAAACAAGAAAAGGGAAGAAGAAAAAAATAAAATAAAAAAAGAGCCTTTAAAAAGGCTTAATAGAGGGATCCTCATTAAGCAATAAAATACAGAAAGTCCCTCTTGCTAATCTATCAAATAAAGATGAAACCACCCCCCCTTCCTTGCAAGGGCCCCTCTTCACAATTTCAACTCACAACGAAGAGGAGGCTATATATATATATATATATGAGAGAGAGAGAGAGAGAGAGAGAGAGAGAGAGAGAGAGAGAGAGAGAGAGAGAGAGAGAGAGAGAGAGAGAGAGAGAGAGAGAGAGAGAGAGAGAGAGAGAGAGAGAGAGAGAGAGAGAGAGAGAGAGAGAGAGAGAGAGAGAGAGAGAGAGAGAGAGAGAGAGAGAGAGAGAGAGAGAGTCAATGTGATTGAATTGTTGAGAGGTGAGGAGAATTCTATGAGAAGGAGATAGAGCCCATTCATGTGACACCACCCTACCTTCAAAGCCCTTCTTTTTAACACCCTTTTGTATCTACCATGGCCCAATGCAAGCATGTTGATGTGATGGGACTATTGACCAACCAAAACGTTGACAATACGATTGTAAATATGGTTGAGGTATAGTATTTTATTTCAAAAATTCCTTAAAAAAAGATTCCTAAAGTTACATTGAAGTGAATTCACGTGCATAGTATCAAACTCAATTTATGAGTTGGATTTTAGTCATTGAATTGAAATAATAATAAAAAGTTCAATTGAAAAGTTTTAAATTTACTAAAAATTCCATGGAAAGTTTAGCTTGATTCGTATATGAAAAGGATGATTGCTGATGATAAATTGTTTGACTAATTGTGATTGCATTAAATTTATGGAAAAAGATTCTAATTACATTTGTGCATACAACATAGCTAGACGGATGATGCCACCCTCAGGGCCCTATCTCAGAGATTCCTCACCTAGAGTTATGAAAAGACCACCTAAGGTAGTTGGCCATTGCTTAGGTATGTATGGTTATCTGTATATGAAGGTTATCCCTTACGACGAGCAAGGGCCTGTAGGGCTTTGGTCTAAGGTTATAATCTCAATCTCAATCCTAAGATAAGGAAGGAAACTTATACAAGCCTATTGTTGCTTAGCATTGGAAGGCCCGAGATAAACATGATAGGGTGGTAACTTGATTTTTTGGGTTGATTTCCTCTTTAAGACAATTATAAATATTATAATAATATAAACTATTATGTTTTTTCATAAGGATTGCTTTGGTATTTGCATTTAAAGATGCCAATGAACCATGTGTAAAGATTAGTAAAGGAAGCTATAGTATGCTTACTTAGATAATTGAAATACACCATACCATCAATGAGAAGGAGGTGGATGGTCTTCTTGCATCTTATGGTTGGGTGGACCTTGTTGGTCAAGTGCTTTCCCAAAGATTAAAAAAGGCTAACAAATGCAGCTATTCCTAGGATCAAGTCTTAGAATCAACTAAGCACTATTTTAAGGGACTAGTGTGAGATTATGCCTTATGGCCAATGGGTTTGATGCTCAACTACCCCTGATTTCTTGCTCTCATTGAAATAAGTATGGTACTTACCCACATTGAGTCTCTAATGGCTCATGAAATTGTGATTGCCTTAGCTTGATGCTAGGCTCCTACTAAAGAATGTAGTTGTGTCTTTATGAATCCATAAGTCGATCCTTGTGGGATGAGGCTGGATGCTTTGCTTGTGAGGTAAACCTAAGGAATACCTAGTTGCCTAAATCTACATGCTTAGAATTGGCACATATAGTTAAGATTGGGACTAAGTCCCTAGATGACTACCAAACTACCCTCCCCATACAACTTAGGATCGGGTATGTTTCACGAGGTATCAAAGCATAAGATTTAGTACGATCCATCATGCATACAATGTTAAGTTAGTAGATATTTCTTTTTGTAATATAAATAAACATATTAATAAGATAATTTAGTGTTTGTGAAAAATTTGATTAAAGCATGGTTTCCTTTTTATTAGGGTTTCTTTAACCAACTCTTGAGCCATGACGTGTTTTAAGCCATGTATATCATGGCTTGTGGATTTAGCAATTTCCAATTTAGACGTAATGTTAACTTGGTTACTTTTAAGGCTATCCTTGGATCAATTTGGTAAGAAATCTAGGATGAGAATTTGAAATTGTGGAATGGGAACTACTTTGTGGATGTTGATAAAGTTAGGCACATTGAGAATGATGTATGAGAGCTCGAATCCTTGAATAAATTTTGGTTGAAGTTTTTTGGTTCTTTAAAACCAAAGACTTAGAAGCTCTTATTTGTTTGAATAATCAATTGCTCAACCAAAATTAATATGTGTATTCCTCACTCACAAAAGTTGTAAATCCTAAGCACATTGGAGTATACCCCACAACTCTTTTATTTCTAATATGAATACCTTAAATATGAATATATTGAGCTACCTTAATTATTTCCTTATAGTCATTGATGTAAATAGAGGTCCTCCTAGTGGATATATAGTTGAGCCTAGAAAAACCATTGCTAATATTTTGCTAGGATAAAATTTAGACTAACTAATACTTTGTAAGCAAAGAAAATTCCAAAGTTGGAATAAAATATGAGGCTTAATGTATTGACCTATAACCTTGTAAAAGTATTAAGGGAAAATAAAGTGAATCCTCTAAGGCTTGTTATAATGTGATTGATTGAAATGAACTCAATATTTAATATAGTAGATGAACTTATGAGTAAAGGCACTCTCTTATACCTTTTGATATATTGTATAGGAGGAATTTCATTTGATATTCCCTATGGTATACCATGTAGGTTTCTAGTATAGCTTACCATTGCGGGAGCACCTTTTCCAATTGACGGGTTGAGAGGCTCAACATCGTTTGACTCTTTACCTTTTACCCTAGTCCCCTTGGTCTTGTTGAGCATCATGAGGATGAGGCCATGAATCAAGCCTAGTGGGTTTTTAGAGAATTACTCGATTCATATGATCCAACCGCACTGTATTCACTCATAGATCCTGAAGGGAGAAGCCCAAGTGGAAGCAGAAGCAAGAGAAGTGTGAGATATGTCAGATGGAGCAAGAAAGCAAGAGAGAGAGAGACTCAAGATGTGGGAACTCCAACAGTCACAATGTGTGACCGGCCTTTCCTTTATTTAAATATCATTGAAAGAAAAGAATGAAGTGACAATGATGGGTACCCATTGCTTGCAATGTGCAAGTGTAAGTACTGTTAGTGTAGTAATACACGGGCTGCTAGGCACAAGCACCTTTACCCCCAAAAACCTCCCACTTAAAGGTGAATGTGCCTCAAATGAAGAGGGAACAAGAAAAAAAAAAGTACAATGTATACATAGAGTACAACAAGATGAGGAATAGAGGTCATCTCATCCAACGCCCATCAACTTCCTAAGGAAGGCAAAACGATCTGCTGAGAGACTTTTCATGAGCAGATCTATAAGATTGTGGTTAGTTGAGATCTTGACAAGGTCAAAAGACTTGTCCTCAATAACCTCTCTAATAAAGTGGTACCGCATCTCAATGTGCTTTATCTTCGCACAGAAGACTAGATTCTCGGCTAACTGGATAGCATTCATAGAATCTGAATGTAGTGTAGGGGCCACGTCAACCACCATTCCAAGGTTTGCCACCAGATGGCCTAACTAGAGAGCCTCCTTGCAAGCCTTAGTGGTTGCAACACACTTGGCCTTTGTAATAGAGAGGTCCATGCATTTTTGCACCATGGACATCCAAGAAACAACACCCCCAATAAAGGTAAATATATAGTTAGAGGTGGATTTCCTATTGTTTTCATGTCTTGCATAATGAGAGTCAGTGTATCCCATGACTCATTATCCTGGCTACCATAATATATGTACATATCTACTATGCCCTTCAGGTACCTCATGATACTCTTGATGGCATCCCAATGTTGCCTGCTAGGTATAGCTATATAGCATGCCACAATTCCCACTGCAAAAGCTATGTTAGGACAAGTGACTATCATGGCATACATCAAATTGCCTACTACTTATACGAATGCATAAGAGATCTTGGCATTAGACTATCAACAATCGGCATGGCTCACCTTCACATGAGAAGGCAAAAGACAGCCAATAGGCTTAACATCCTGCATATGAAACCACTCAAGGACCTTCTGGATATACCCCTTCTATGACAAGTAAAGGAGCCCTTGAGAGCAGTCACACGTGGTGTGCATCCTGAGAATGCGTGAGGCCTATCCCATGTCTTTCATCTCAAAGCTCTTCTTGAGCTAACTTTTCAGAGCATCCAACTCATGAGGAGCTCTCCTAGCACTCAAAATGTCATCCACATAGAGTGCCAAAATCAAAAGGCTACCATCATGAGTTTTCTTTGTTTATAAACACAAATCCATATCACTATGTGTATAGCCTTGTGAATGCATAAAAGCATCAAACTTGTGGTACCATTCCCTCGGTGCCTGCTTAAGGTCATAAAGGCTCTTTCTCAATCTGCACACTAAGTGTTCCCTTCCTTTTTCCTCAAAGCCCTTAGGCTATTGCATATAAATCTCCTCATGCAAGTCCCCATGTAAGAAAGCCATCTTAACATCCATTTGATAAAGATCCAAATCTAATTGAGCAACCAATGCTAGTACCAGGTATAGGGTCGTCATCTTGGCTATAGGAGAAAAGACTTCCTTGAAGTCAACACCATGCTCATGTTTAAAATCCTTTGCAACCAATCTGACCTTATAGGTAGGCTTGGGGCATCCAAGGGTACTCTTCAACTTGTATACCCACTTGCATGGCAATGCACGCTTTCCACTAGGCAAAGGAACCAACTCCCATGTATGATTTTTTGAAAAAGAGTCAAACTCTGACTACATGGCTCTCTCTGAAGAGTGACTATCACCATAGCGCATGGCCTCATCATAATTGAGAGGCTCACTTGCATTTGTTACCATCACATAATCAACGGAGGGCTCAAACCACTCAGGAGGTTGTCTAGCTCTAGCAAAGCATCTCAATGTAGGCTCAAGAGCCTACACATTATGTCTGGTCACGGGCCACTCGACACCATGTGCTGTCGCAAGCTATCTAGCTAGTTGTACGAGAGCAAAAGCTCCTCCTAAAATATAACACTTTGTATCTCAACTATCTGCTCAGGCTACTTATGCATCTTTTCCTCATGGAAAACTACATCATGGGCTGCGGATGAATTTTCGAGCCTGCGAATCCCATATGTGATAGCGCATCTTACCTATATCCCCATAACTAAGAAAGATGCATTTCATGGACTTAGGATCCAACTTTGTGTGCTTGTCCTTAGGTACATGGCAGAAAGCCTCATGACCAAAGACATGTAAATGAGCATACAAGGGAGATTTTTCAGACTACACCTCCTATGCAACCTGAAAGTTAATGGTACTACAAGGAGATTGATTGATCAAGTGTACGATAGTAGTTATTGCCTCAACCCAAAATTGCTGTAGTAAGCCTGCCTATCTAAGCATACTATAAGCCCTTTTCTATATTGTCTTGTTCATGTGCTTAGCCATACCATTCTAGAGTGGGGCGTACGAGGCAGTCAGCTATGTGCTTACCCCTCTCATCGCAAAACTGCTCAAATAATTTAGAGACATACTCACCCCCATTATTTGACCATAGGCATTTCAGCCTATACCCAAACTGGTTCTCAACCAATGCAAGCCAATGCTAAAAGGTAGCCGAAACATTAAATTTCAGCTTTATGGGATATGCCTAGACTTTATGTGAGTAATTATCAATGAATGTGACAAAGTACTTTGCGCTGTGACATGGCATAAGTCCACAATCATCAGAATGAACAAGAGCCAAAGGCTCACCCATGCACAAAGTACTAGACTTCTTATGCGTACTACGTGTCTGCTTGCCATACAAACAATGATTATAGTCAAGGGGCAGAAGATACTGCAAATGAGTAAGCATTTTCATTCCCTTTAAGGATATGTGCCTAAGGTGGCGATGCCAAACAGATACATGTGGAACTGTAGCCATAGACAAAACATGATCTATGGATCCAAATACAACCAAGGGATGTAAAGTGCCAGACTTGGCACCATGTGCTAGAACAAGGTTTCTACAGGTGATCTTCTAAGAAGAATCCTTAAAGGAAACAAAAGTAACTATCACCATCTAGTGTGCCAATACAGATAAGACTCTTCGTGAGAGTAGGTACATGTTGAACATTATGCAAAGTAAATATGCTACCTAAACGAATATCACAAATACCAACTGTTTGCAATGCCGTCATTCCCCAAAACGGGCATATCCAGTCATACTACGATAGGAGTGAAACCACTCTCTTTTAGGGGTTACATAAAAGGAATCCCCTGAATCCATTAACCACCAACATTGAGTAAACCAAGTGAGGCATTAGTCAGATGTGACTCATCCAAAGAAGAAGTTGCAAGTATATATTCATCGTTAGAGTTAGGTTGCTGCACTACATTGATCTCTTTGATCTTAACATTGGACTTAGCATGACAATGCTGTGATCACTAGACTTGTCATGCGCTTTCCCTTTGCCCTTTTCCTTGTGCTTGTCATTGTGCATTTTATGGAACTATGACACTTGATAAGTCCTAATTTCCCACAATAATGGCATATCAAATAGGACTTACATCCACGCAACTTACTCTGAGATTATCCACAAGACTTAGAATGAGACTTTTGTGAGTCTCTACTATAGTGGTCATTCTCGCTCTTTCCATCATGGCAACCCTGAATAGTCAAAGCATGAGAAGTATGAGAAGCATCCACAATGTTCCTATTTATCTCCTCTATTAGGAGTGCACCCTTTCCATATTAGACAATTTCAGTCCATTTTTGGGCATATTTGCACACATAGCAATATGGAATGTGTCCCGACTCAGGCAATGTGGCCAACAAGAACGAAGGTGGAAGATTGTCCTTAAAGTCAATATCTTGCGATGACAGATGGCAAATGATAGCATGTGACTCGCTCAAATGTTGAGAAACATTGGTATATTCCTTCATACGAAGGTCCATAAGCTACTTGAGTTAATACATCTAAGAAGCAGGGCTTTGCTTATCATAGAGATTATAGATTTTCTCCCAAAGATAATATGCAGACTACCCATCTATGAAAACATTATAATAAACTTGCTTGTTGAGGGATAGGATAATCATGGACCTGCAAAGCTCATCTAAATTGTCCCATACATCCTGATATTGACCTTTAGGCTTAACACTCTTGCATTTGATCGGCCTAATCAGAGATTTTTGCACTAAAACCTACTAAATTTGGATCTTCCAATAGTCATAATTGCTACCATCCAACTTTTCAATGTGGAAGATGGTACTATCATTTGAATGACCATGTTGAGATATCGAGCTCCACTCGTGATAGGCCAGGGTGACCGTTGTGCATTTATGTCACCGACTTGTCAGTTTTGCAGATACGGTTGGTACACTGCCCATGAATAATAGCTAGATGACAGCTATCCTTATCTACTCTAGTTCGTGGCTCAGTCAGTATGCCACCTTAGTTAGTTGAGTTTGGTTTGAGACCCATATACATGGTTCTTCTATTTCTATGTACTTGAGTTCTTTTGGCTTACACAACTAAGAAGAGGAAAACTGTTTTCAGCCTCCACCTTTGTGTGTATTCCCCCATTGTGCAAGCAAGAAAGCTACAAGTGAGACTCCTTCCTTCTCTCCCACAATCTTGACATGGTATCAGAGCCTTGTTCGTGGTAAGGAGCTCAAGAAAGCAAGCCAAGTTCGCGGTGTTCTGGTAAGAGGACCAGTGTTGCTTTCATTTTTCTGTTTTGGGAGCGTCTTTGCAGGTAGCACAGCCGGAAAGTGCAAGAGTGCATTGTCTTAGATTGAGATGCCTTTCGCGGTGTAGCAAGAGGGCAGTATATGCTGTGGGAGAGGCCTTTAGCCCTTTGTTGCTCTATTTTTTTGATTTGAGGCCATTTCGGGGCCTGTTTTGGAGGCAGAAGTTTTCTGCACGCACTCAAAAAAAGACCCTATTTTATACTGTGCGACCACTGTTCTACAGGTCAGTGAAAATTTACTGTAGAAATTGCATTGTATGCCTGTGCGCAGAGACATTGGGAGTTACAGAATCATCCCTATTGCTTGTTGATGCAAAATCGTCACTAGGAAGTGACTGTGTGGTCAAATACCACTTTCGTCAGTTTTGCAGATTTGCCCTTGTGAGGCTGAAGCTGTGTTTTTTACAGTGACAGAATTTTTTGCAATGTTCTGTAATGGCGTCTGATTCTCTTTCACAGATTGTCACTGAAAAGCTTGACAAGAACAACTTCCAAGCATGGAAGTTTAGAATGACGAATTTCCTTATGGGAAAAGGATATTGGGAATTCGTTGCAGGAAATGAAGAAGAACTAGTTCTTCCTAATGTTCCTAGTCAACAGTAAATGCAGGCATTTAAAGCATGGCATGAGAGAGCCAGGAAAGTTATGTATTGGCTGTTTATCAGCATTTCAGACTCTATGATTGTGCATATTCAAGATGCAAGTATGCCAAAGGAGGCATGGGATACTTTGTCAAAAATGTATAGCACAAATACGCAAGCCAGGAAAATGCAGTTCAAGCAAGAGTTGCACAATGTGCAAAGAGAAAGTATGAGCATCAATGACTACCACATGAAGGTGAAGAATATTGCAAATACACTTGCTTCCATTGGGTCACCAGTGGAAGATGATGATTTAGTTTCTGTGACCTTGAATGGTCTAGGAAAGGATTATGCATAGTTCCGAACATCCATTTCCGTCCATGAAAGATTTCCTGATTTTGAGGAGTTGATTGCTCTTCTAATTTCTGAGGAGCAGAGAAATGGTGGTGCATCTTCTTCAGGAGGAACTTCAAAAGAAGCTGTCTTCTACTCAAATGCTGGAAGAGGTAGAGGCAGAGGTAGAGGAGGCCGATCTGGAGGCCGTGGTAGAAATCAGAATATGTAGGAAACTCAAGAAAACCAGTCCTATGGAGGAGGACGTGGTAACTCTAGAGGCAAGGGGAGCCAAAGAGGCCGTGGTGGATGGCAAAGAGGCCAAAATGCAAACAACAATGTTGAATGCTACTACTGTGGTAAAATGGGTCATATGGCTAAAGACTGCTATAAAAAGCAAAATGACATCATGAATGGAAAATTGCAACAAGGAAATTATGCATCTTCTAGTAGACAGGGTGATGAAAGAAAAGAGCAATTGTTTATGGTGCAGCACATGACCAATTCTGTGACAAGTGTAGAAGAAAGCAATGATATGTGGTATGTTGACTCAGGTGCATCAAACCACATGACAGGTCATGCAGAATGGATGCAGGATGCAAGGAAAATGGAAAAACCAGGATTTGTGGAGACTGGTGATGATACTGCACATCCTATTGTGCAAATTGAAAAAATTCCTTTGTCTATGCAGGATGGGAAAAAGAAATACCTGTCGGATGTATTTCATGTCCCGAATATCACCAAGAACCTAGTTTCTGTTGGTCAAATGGTTGAGTAGGGCTTGCAGGTCAGATTTAATTCTCATGGATGCTTTGTTGAGGATATGAAAAATAAAGGTCGCTTGATAGCAAAAGGAAAGAAGAAGGGCAGAATGTTTACGTTGGATGTAGACATACCTGAATTGAGTGCAGTAATGTTTGCACATGGGACCGATGTAGTTGCAGATATTGATATCTGGCATAAACGCTTTGGTCATGTTAATATACAACGACTTAAATCAATGCAAGCCCAAAATATTGTTGCAGGATTGCCTAAATTCAAGGTTGCATAAATGCATAAGGTATGTGAAGCTGTCAATTTGGAAAACAGGCAAGGAAACCATTTCCTAGACATGTTCAAGAGAGTAAGAAGCCATTGGAATTAATGCACTCTGATGTGTGGACTACTAAAGCTGCATCTCTTGGAGGCTGTCATTATTTTGTCACTTTTATTGATGACTATAGCAGAAAAGTTTGGGTGTATTTTATGAAAAAGAAAAGTGAAGTTTTTGGGCATTTCAAAACTCTTAAAGCTATGGTTGAAAAAGAAACAGGCCTGCAAATAAAATGCCTAAGGTCAGATGGAGGGGGAGAGTACCTCTCAAATGAGTTTGCAAGGTTTTTGCAGGAGCATGGCATAAAGCAACAATATTCATGTAGTCATACCCCACAACAAAATGGAATTGTAGAAAGAAAAAATAGGCATATTTGAGAGGTATCCCATGCCATGCTCAATGAAAAAGACCTGCAAGATTTTTACTGGGCTGAGGCAGTTGCTACAGCAGTCTACATAATGAACAGGACTCCCACTGCAGTAATACATGGCATGACTCCAGAGGAGAGGTATACTGGTAGGAAACCGGATATTTCTCATTTGAAAATTTTTGGTTGCATTGCCTATGTTCATGTGACAGATGAGTTGAGATCCAAGTTGGATCCAAAAGCTGAGAACTGCATCCTTATTGGTTACTCTCTGCAGCAAAAAGGGTATGATGCTATAACCCTTCTACTCGTAAGTTTACAGTGATGAGCAGAGATGTTGTTTTTGATGAGATGAGTAGCTGGTATAAACCAATAAATGTGATTGATAATGTAGATGCACAAAATGGTAATGCTGCACAGAATTCACAGCAGCAGTCACAAGATATTAGTGGAGCTGAAGCGTCCTCTAGCAGTGGTTCACATTCTTCGCCATGGATAGGCAGATTGAGATCAGGAGAATGTTCTCAAAGCAATGCACATAGTGGTATGCAGGTATCACGAAAAGGAAAAGAGAAGGTAGATCAACCCATGTTTGATGTGAATGCAGGTCACTCTTATGTGGATGGTGAATCCAGTGGCTCAGAACAGAGCATTGATGATGAGTTGGGTATTCCTTCTATTGTTACACCCGGAGTAAGGAAGACCAGGGATGTTTTGAGAGTACCTGGGAGTGAACCTACTTTGCGCAGGTCTACCAGAGCTAGGTATCTTGTGGATAGGCTAAAATATGATGGATTTACAGCCATTCACTATGCCTATATGGTCAAAGTGATACATGAACCAAAACCCACTTCTTTTGAGCAAGCCATGAGAAAAGAAAAATGGGAGAAAGCCATGGATGAAGAAATAGATGCCTTGGAAGCAAATGCTACATGGGAATTGGTACCTTTGCCTAAAGATAAGAATGCAATTGGTTGTAAGTGGGTTTATAAGGTGAAGCACAATGTAGATGGTTCTGTGAACAGATACAAGGCAAGATTAGTAGTCAAAGGGTATGCACAAACATATGGCATTGATTATAAAGAAACATTCAGTCCGGTTGCAAGGATGGCAACTGTAAGAGCAGTCATTGCTATGGCTGCATCAAAGGGATGGTCTTTACATCAGATGGATGTAAAGAATGCCTTCTTGCATGGTGATTTGCAAGAAGAGGTCTATATGGAGCAGCC
Source organism: Lygodium microphyllum (assembly GCF_053477565.2). Classification (NCBI taxonomy): domain Eukaryota; kingdom Viridiplantae; phylum Streptophyta; class Polypodiopsida; order Schizaeales; family Lygodiaceae; genus Lygodium; species Lygodium microphyllum. The sequence goes on from NC_141145.1 coordinate 135,913,441, forward strand.
ACCAGGTTATGTGCATGCTGCTCATCCTGAGTTTGTTTGCAGGTTGAAGAAAGCCTTATATAGCTTGAAGCAAGCACCTAGAGCATGGTCTGACAAGATAGGATAGTATCTTGTCACTATTGGCTTTCAGATTTTCAAGGCAGATTTCTCACTTTATGTGAGAAAAACAGAGAAAGGTATTATACTGCTTGTCATTTATGTTGATGATTTGATTATCACAGGTGATAGTGATGAAGATATCCTTCATGTGAAAATGCTATTGAAGTAGAAGTTTGAGATGAAGGATTTGGGAGAGCTGCGTTATTTCTTGGGCATTGAGGTGATTAGATCACCAAGTGGGATACGGCTCTTGTAGAGGCAGTATGGATTGGACATGATGTCCAAATATGGGATGACAGGCTGTAAGCCTATTTCAGTTCCTTTGGAGCAGAATGTGAAGCTGAGCGTAGATGCATGTGAGCTTCTGGAAGACCCTACTATGTACAGACGCATACTATGTACAGACCCTACTATGTACAGATGCATTTGAGCTATGCTGTTGGATTGGTAAGTCAGTTTATGCAGGCTCCAAGGAAACCGCATTTGGATGCGGCTAGACGCATACTCAGGTATGTGAAGTCCACATTGCAGTATGGACTATTTTATGAGACAGGGATTCAGATACAATTGCATGGATACACTGATGCTGATTGGGCTGGTAGTATTTCTCATAGACGATCTACCAATGGATATGTGTTCTCTTTTGGGAGTGATGCAGTCACTTGGAGCAGCAAGAAACAGCCTACAGTTGCCTTGTTGAGCACAGAGGCTGAGTACAGGGGTGCAGCAATGGTTGCATGTGAGGTAGCTTGGTTGCATAAGCTACTTTATGATATTCATCAGCCTACAGATGGGCCAGTTGTCATTTATTGTGACAACACAAGTAGTATACACTTGGCAAATAACCTAGTTTATCATGTTAGAACAAAGCACATTGAGGTGCATTATCACTATGTGCGGGAGAGGGTTTTACTAGGTCTTATTGATCTAGTTTATGTTAGCACAGAGGATCAGGTAGTTGACATATTTACGAAGGCATTGGGCGTAGAGAAGCTGTGCAGGTTCAGAGACCTGCTTGGTATGCAGGAATTGGGATTGAGCTCGAGGGGGAGTGTTGAGATATCGAGCTCCACTCGTGATATGCCAGGGTGACCGTTGTGCATGTATGTCACCGACTTGTCAGTTTGCAGATGCAGTTGGTACACTGCCTATGAATAATAGCTAGATGACAGCTATCCTTATCTACTCTAGTTCGTGGCTCAGTCAGTATGCCACCTTAGTTAGTTGAGTTTAGTTTGAGACCCATATATAGGGTTCTTCTATTTCTATGTACTTGAGTTCTTTTGGCTTACACAACTAAGAAGAGGAAAACTGTTTTCAGCCTCCACCTTTGTGTGTATTCCCCCATTGTGCAAGCAAGAAAGCTACAAGTGAGACTCCTTCCTTCTCTCCCACAATCTTGACAGACCAACCATATTGTAGGACAAAAGGCATAATATAGACGAAACAAGCTATTGTAATACCTACAAATATCCCCAAAACCACTACCAAAAACCATATGAAAATAGGAGGTATGAACCAAATAATGAGCTGTCCACAAACTATGACCAAAATAGCATTAAATGGAGGGGAATGCTCTCATAAATAATACAACAGTATGTAATTACAACATGCTGAAAATGAGGTATAACAGTAAGAAATCAAGGTCAAATAGGGGCAATCAGGGATATAAAATAACCTGCAACACGTGAACAAAAGTGACCAAGCATGTGGCATCAACCACATAGACATCATTGTATCATCCCAAGTAGTTAGAAAGCATCAATAACCAATAGGCATATGCTTTATTCAAATGTCACTGAAAGGGTAAAGAATGAAGTGACAGTGATGGGTACTTTGCCCTTGCAGTGTGTAGGTGTGGGTACTGTCAGTGTAGTAATACACGGGCGGCTAGGCAAAGGCGCCTTTATCCCCAACAAATCCCATGCTAGGGGAGTTTAGTCTTTGTAAAGGAGACATGTCACCTGGGAGTGAAGAATCCTAGAAAACCCCCTATCTATGGCTTGAGCAAGAGTAATATGACTCCTTTTTTTACACTTACAAAATGATATATTAAAAAATTTATTGCATACTCTCTTTTTTAAATATAAATGTGTATATATTTAATTCAATTTAGCATATACGTGTATATATATATAAATAATTGACCCAATCTATCTAGTATTATCTTTATTTTCAGAAAGCAGAAAGTATAAGTTGTAGACCATTTAAGTCAAATGCGTGACTATACTAATCATGATATCCCTTCACTACCAAGCCACGAGGACATGGGCCCTAGACACCATGCTTAGTATAAGCATAAGAGAAGCCTTTTGTCTTCATGTGCCAAGCAAGCATGGAACATTGACACAAAGTAGAAAGCACGACCTACAAATCACTAAAGTTAGAAAAATCACCCCACTAATCATGGTGTCCCTTCAGTGCCAAGCCACATGGACATGGGAACCAAATATTATGCTTAGTGCATGCATAAGGAAATCCCATGCTAGGGGAGTTTAGTCTTTGTAAAGGAGACATGTCACCTGGGAGTGAAGAATCCTAGAAAACCCCCTATCTATGGCTTGAGCAAGAGTAATATGACTCCTTTTTTTACACTTACAAAATGATATATTAAAAAATTTATTGCATACTCTATTTTTTAGATATAAATGTGTATATATTTAATTCAATTTAGCATATACATGTATATATATATATAAATAATTGACCCAATCTATCTAGTATTATCTTTATTTTCAGAAAGCAGAAAGTATAAGTTGTAGACCATTTAAGTCAAATGCGTGACTATACTAATCATGGTATCCCTTCACTACCAAGCCACGAGGACATGGGCCCTAGACACCATGCTTAGTGTAAGCATAAGAGAAGCCTTTTGTCTTCATGTGCCAAGCAAGCATGGAACACTAACACAAAGTAGAAAGCACGACCTACAAATCACTAAAGTCAGAAAAATCACCCCACTAATCATGGTGTCCCTTCAGTGCCAAGCCACATGGACATGGGAACCAAATATTATGCTTACTGCATGCATAAGGAAAGCATTGTATCTTTATGCCCCAAATGAGCCCAAGACACCGACATAAAAAGGAAAGCATAAGCTACAAATCACTTAAGTTAGACACATGATTGCACTAATCATGGTGTCCCTCCAATACCAAGCCACGAATATGTGAGACCTGAAAACCATGCATAGTGTAGGTACAAGGAAAGCCTTGTATCTTTATGTGCCAAGCGAGTCTAGGACATTGACACAAAGTGGAAAGCACAAGCTACAAATCACTAAAATTAGATGCATGACTATATTAATCATGGTGTCCCTTTAGTACCAAGCCACGAGGACATGGGACCCAGACACCATGCTTAGTGTAGGCATAAGGAAATCCTTGTGTCTTTGTGTGCTAAGTGAGCCTAGGACATTGACATAAAGCAAAAAGCACAAGCTATAAACCACATAATTTAGATGCATGATTACACCAATCATGGTATCCCTTCAATGTTAAGCCTCAAAGGACATGGGACTAAGATACTATGCTTAGTGTAGGCGTAAGCAAAGCCTTATATCTTTGTGTGCCAAGCGAGCATGGGATATTGACACAAAGCAAAAAGCATAAGCTACAAATCACTAAAGTCAGATGCATGACTACACTAATCATGCTGTCCCTTTAGTGCCAAAGGTGTGTCTAAACTAAGGTGGTATAAATAGAGTTATACTTTTCTCCAAGCGAGTGTTTTTGAGCGAGCCCAAAAGTTTGAGCAAGACCTCAAAGAATACCATTTTAGGGAGAGAATGTTTCTAGGCAACTACTAAAAGTTTGCAATCTTGGGCTCAATGATCTATCATTCACAAGATTGAGTTTATAATTCTTAATTTGGTATATGCCTGCAACTATATCACATCTTGGCTTCAAAGAAATTCAGATACTATAGTCTAGAGTATGTGTACATGAAAATTTGAACCATGTGCTCTTTCCTAGTAGGATACACCGTGTACTTTATTGGCTATTAGCAATATACATTCCTTTCACATACCTCCTTGAGTCATGAATGAAAGACACTTTCTTGAGAAATTGAATATCATGATGATGTTGAATAGACTAGTTTCTCCATTGGATTTTCCAATAAATTGGTGACGACCAAGCATATTCTCAATGCCATGATGGTATTTGCAAGATTGGTTTTCCCTTCCCCAAGAGTTGTTGGTAGTCTCAATTGGAGTACCTTTTGCAGAGCTTAGTTTGGCCTTTTTGGTAAGAAGGATAACTGTCATTCTATATTAAGGGATCAACTCACCAATGCTGATGTTTAGAGAGGCATTAGACGAGTGTTTTGTAGAGAGAGTGTGTTTCTAGCAAACGTAGCATCCCACTACATGATCACATCACAGACTAATAGCTTTGGCTTCTACTCCCTCCCCCTCATGACATAACTATTCTCTCTCTCTTTCTCTTTGACTGCAAATATTCTTTCCAAAAACTCGTATTTTCTCACTTCAATATAACACACAGAGACACATACTTTGGATGGTTTTACTCCAAGTCAAGTTTCTAGCAAACCCATTGCCCTACTATGTGATCACGTTGTGCACTACTCTCTCTCTCTCTCTCTCTCTCTCTCAAGCATCTCTCACTCTCTCTCTCTCAAGCTTCTCTCACTTCTACATGTATGTGTACATATATATTGCACTACATGCTTTGAAGAAATATGTATTATATTACATGCTTTGAAGGAATATAGATTATATTACATGCTTTGCCGAGATATATATATTGTATTACACACCTTGACGATATATATATATATATATATATATATATATTATAAAACATAATCTTCAACGGCATCACCAGCTGTCTAATGCAGCAGGTCTAAGCCATCCTTGAATGCCCACCAGATCTTGTTCGAGTCCCTCCATGCTCTGGATGTGATCGAGTTTTGTCGACAGAAAGACAAAGGGAAGAGATATATATTGCGCTCGATCTAGCTATGCAGCAGCGGCATGAGGAGACTGGTTCACCGCTGGAGCACTCCAGTCGGGAGCTGGCCGTGGGGCAGTTACCATGAAATCAAGTGTGTACTACTTACTGGTGGAGGACCTCAAGAGCAACGAGTCCGAGATGGACGCGGACATCAGCTCCTGTATGATGTCGGTGTGGAACATGGCATTTTCTGAGGTTCGGAAGACCATCAAGGAGAATGCAACGACAAGACAAATTACCACATGTCACGAGATGTCAATATTTTTATTAAGACTTAGGATTTATCTGTGCGAAGGTGGACTTTGGGATATGGATAACAAGCTAAAAGTGGGCCAATGTTGTGTGCTTCTGATGGGTTTTAAATTTCACAATGCCTTACGGATAAATTGGTGTAGCATATGATTGCATCAAAAACTGGATATTCGATAGTCAACTCTATAAGAGTCGAGACACACGTATCGATTAAGACTTGGTAAATATTTGCATCAAAACTTACTTGTCCCTTCGTGTCAAGGTGAAATCGAAATTTAGATACCCGGCTCAAGCTAGTTAACCAAGGCACTTCTTTTGGCTTTTTGCCATTAAATATTAAAATTTCCAGATGTCTTAATCCTACACTTTACAAGTGTACAATGAAGTCTAACATTAGTAAAATACACCTACATATTGACATATAAAATGAACCTATAAGATCCAAGGTACTTTATGCCAACAATGAGAATAAATTTTCTAGACCAACAAATCATGCACAATAAATAGTTTGTGGCTTTTGCTTGAAACATTTATGAACATAAGAATTGTGGACCACAATTTTCTACTCAGAGAAAGTGATTTTTTTGTAACCTTTTAAGGAGATAAATTGAAGGATACACTTTTCTTCATAGAGCCTCTCAGCTTGCCCAACCAACTCATATATCAGAAAGCAAAACTAAACTATGTATGATAGCCTTTTGCTTTAATATTTCTATACCTATATAATTGGCAAATAATTTATTGAGGCAAACTAAAAAATGTAATGTAAACACATACACGTACATATGGAAAATGAAAGAGAATCACTAGTAGGCCTCTTTTGTTGCCCTCATCATTGCCAATAAACTAGGTGTGTATGTGCATGTGTGTGAGGGCAAACCCTCCCTCCAACAAGCCTCTCTACTCTCTTCATCCCTAAGAATGCAGGTTGTCAAAATATAAAATTAGACACTCGCATATTGCAACTTTTAGGTCACTCAATGCATGCATCAAATAATAAGATCGAGGTGTTGGAACGTGGCATAATTCTGGTCTTTTAGTGCGGAAATGGTGGAGCTATGGGATACATGACCCTTGCATCAGTGGCCTCTTGTTTGCTCTTTCTCTACAACATGGCTTGTTCCAAGCATGGCTCTAATGATGTTAGGATTGCATGCATCTTCTAGTAGATTGTCAATTGAGCCTATGGATGTTTCAAGATAGCAAGAGGAACAAAACTAAGGAGAGTTTCTAGTGACATCCTCTATTAATAGAGATATTTACCACAGCCTAACTTGAACAAGTATCAAAACTTGGTTGTTCAAGAACATCAAATACTTTAAACTTCTATATACAATTATTAAGTCAAAACCCATCCAATCTATTCATAAAAAGCAACAAGAATGCATACCATTATTGTAAAGTACCGTTGACTAATATCTTGAGAAGCTTTTGAGTCCATGAAGGTTCTATAGCTTTTCACAAGGTTTTCTATGGATTACCATATACAAATTTTATTACACCTCAAAAATCATACTTGTCATTGAGTCTTAAACATCTTGAAAGCTTGAAGTCATTCATGACATATATGAATTCATACACTTCTTAATGTAGACATTGTATGCTTCAAGGAAGCAAAGGATTAAAAATTAGATTTGAAGTGAACAAATATTTAAGTTATGAATGGAATCTTCATGGTGGGCAACAAATCACATAAATGACTAGCGAGACCATTTGACAAGAGCAAAAATTCCTCAAAATTCAAGCATAATCATGCATTTGATTTGGCAAAAAGAATTGATTTCAAATGAAGAGTAAGTTGTGCACATAGAGAGAAACATACCCCTAAAGTCACCATGATACACTTAAAAATAACCCTATGAAAGTAAGGTCATTTGAACAATGAACAATGCCAAGCCATGCATCATGGGTACCTTACATCCATAAGAACATCTCCTGTTAACTTTATAGCCCAATAGAGATTGTTAAACTCTACTAGTGTCTCATCAACCTACGAACCAAAAGCACCATCATCGTGAGTCGTTAATAATTTATCCAGGATGGCTTATATGCCACAAAACATAGTAGCACTCCTATCCTTCACATCTTGGCATCAAAGGAGGCAACTATTCATGGCTTCAGAAGGTTCTCTTTCCCTATTGCTCTTCCTACTCACTTCAGCTTCCCTTCACATTTTCCTATTTGAAAAGCCAAGTGGTAAACGTGGCATTAACAACTTCTAAACCCCACTAAAATTGGCTACAGATACATATTCAAAACTCAAGCAAATGACAATTATATACCTTGTCCAAGTTGTGGACACTTGGTGACGTCTTGGTTCAAATGGTTTCATCCACCAAAATAAAGGCTAAAGAAGTTAAAAGTAGATAAGAGACTCTAAGAAAAGACCAAAAGAAGGTAGTTATAGCTTGGAACAAGCATGAGAAGCATAATGCATAGGTATATTAAATAGAAATGCAAGGTTTGAAACAATCAAAAGTTGAAAAAGTTATGTGGCTAGGAAGTAGCAACAAAATAGAGAGTATAGCAACCCCTAGAGCAATGAACCTCCCTGGAAATATGTCATAGCAAGACCAACAGCAATAGAAATGCACCGAGGCCAAGAACTTGGTCATTTGATACCATGTGAGGATGAGATACACAACTAGAAGCAATAGAAACAACTCTTGAACACTAAATGAGGTATCTACTATTGTGTTGGCAATGGCAAGGTCTCCTTCCAACCTTCATTTGGTGAGTTCCATATGTAATACACAATTTGTTTCTAAACCTCTTGCCATGCTAGCAGCTTTCAAATTGCAAGCAAATGTGGTAGCCAATCGAGACACATTCTCAATCCAAACATTTTAATACTTCCTCATCAAACCATTGCTATGCATATTCTACAATAAGTGTTGTCCAATAATTGCATTTTAGTCTCATAACTAGTCAAACCATTTGTGTGCTTTAGCAAGAAAATCATACTTGGCACACATATTTAGTAGTGTACCTTGAATTAGAATATCTATTTCTAAACCCTAGGAGTCCCCATGCATAAAAGTTGGTGTATTTCCATGGCACCTAAAATCACTACAAGCTTTCAAAATGCAAGGGAAAGTGACATTAACTGGAGGAGCATCCATGTCTAAGATGGATCAAAGGCCACTATAGTGGCAACTACCCCATCTCCAAATATGGTTTGATCTACAAGGATGTCTATGTGGGTCTCAATGGGGCCTCTAAAATTACACTAATGCACCCACTGCACACAACCAAGACCCACCCCTTGTTTTCTAATATCAAGATCAAGGTCAAATCCTCATGATTGGTGGGCCCATGCAAAGGATCCCTATTGATACATGATGAGTCACTTCATGGACCAGTAGTGGCCTCGGGGGGTTCACTATATGTATATTCTCTATATAACGTGCGTTCATGGCCTATTTATAAATATCCTAATCTGTGAATTTTTCTTGAATAAAACACAACCATTTTCTATTCAATCTGTAAGTAGCTCCTTTATATGATACCCTTCTGTATGTAAAAAATGTATAAAAATGGTGTTTTAAAAACCCCTTATTTTGAACTCACGCTAAATATACATATTTTCATGAGTGACCCCCCCAAGGAAGTGGCTAAGGAGCTTGTCCATCCATTGGTCGTGAAAAACCTAGGTGGACGATCTACAATTGGATTGTCCCCACTTGATTTTACACACTATCAATACAAGCTTATCCTTCCGTAGAGTTGTGGTTTCCATGTAGAGCAATGGCCTTGGTAGCTACCAGTAACTTTTCTAATAGACATGGCCACCATCAATTAGACTTCCATACATTCAATAAGACACACATCCATCTCAAGCCCACATTCAATTATATACATGTTAATGTGCTTGCCTTTTCAAACTAGTCTCCAGGCACCTTGTTGTGTTTATAGAGAGTATCATAGAATGAAAGCTTCAAAAAGAGAGTAGTTAATGAAATCATTAGCCTAAGAGAATAACATTTCAAACACATTTTGATAAGTATGCAATCAAGGTAAAGCTCTTTTGAGTTTGCTCCAAGGTACCTCAACATGTAACTCTTGACCAATTTTCTAGAGCTCCTATCCCCCTGCTACCCAGGCTGGCTCCCCCTGGTGCCCATGCTAGATCTCCCTGTTGTGGCTCCTCCTACTGCCTGCGTCCTTCATTGAACTACTGGGTTCTGATGTAGCTCCTGTTGCTCGTGATGGCTCCCCTTCCGCTTCGCTATGGCTCCTCCAGCTACTCGTGCTGGCTCCCCTAGTCGCGGCTCATGTGCTACCCATATTCTACAGATGCGCTCTGCTATGGCTCCTCCTGGCACGGATCTTCTACTACCTATGTTCTACGGTTCGTGCTGTGGCTCCTCTGCTACCTGTGTCCTTCACTGCTTTGCTACCCATGTCCTTCATTAAACTGGTGGGAACTGCCACATCTCCTCCTGCTGGACTTGTGTTATGGCTTCTCTACTATCTATTTCCTACGGTTCGTGCTCACTCCTCTGGTAGGGAGCCGCCTCCGTAAGGTTACACAAGGCCGTTCCTCCATCCTTAGAGCATGAGAGAGAGAGAGAGAGAGAGAGAGAGGAAGTTTATAGGGATGCATTAGCTAGGGCAGGGGCTGGTGTGGGAAACGTACAGGAAATTTGAAGTACAAAAACAACCGAGGGGACTAGGGGGAACTCGAATCGTATGCAAAGAGAGGGGGTCGATGGACTCTAAGGCCGGATACACACCGGGCTGTGGACGGACGCAGGGTGGAAAAAGAGGCCTTCGCTGTCCTACATATCAAAAGGCTATTGGGCCCGATTTTTGCGGGTGACGGACACTTCTGGGCGGGGGATCTTCCTTGTCCCGAAATTCGGGCGCGCCCAATGTACAAGACGACAACACCTTTCTCCAAAAAGTGACCGACAAGACTGACAGGAATTGAACCCCCACCAATCCCTTCACACCTCTCATTCATTACCAATGGGCCAACCTCCTTTTCGTGATATACCTGGGCGCAGTTTAGTGTGTAAACAAAGTAACGAACAACTTGCACCTCTTGTCCGGTGTGTAACTGGCCTAAAGTTAAGTGGACAACAAAGTAACGAACAACTTGCACCTCCATAGCCTGGTGTGTAACTGGCCTAAAGTTAAGTGGACAACAAAAAACAAAAGGATGGGGCGTTTGAGAGAGAGAGAGAGAGAAAGAGAGAGAGATATTAACAATAGCCTAGACTACACAGTCTAGACCTAGAATCTTTCCCATTCGAGTATTGTTTACCTTTTAGTGCCGTGTCATGCCCAATGCATATAGGGTGTGCCATAGATACAAAAAGAATGCCTCTATAGCCATCATCAATGTTTATTGTATGGTACGTATTCATGGTTCTTGGAGAGTAGTAACCAAGATTGCAAGTTAAAAGAAGTGTTGCATTTGTTTTAGGATTGGGTTTCAATAGCTTAACTTGGTAGTTTGTTTTTTGTAGTTAGTGTCTAGGACTCATTGTGAACTTAGCTTTGGTATTTTTTCAAGACCTGATGCAATTCTTCTGTTTAAGTTCATTATGAATCAATACTTTTGAAAATTTTCTCATTATTGATTGATATGTTTATAGTAGTTGGCTTTGTTGCTTCATTGTTAGGAAATTTAGTTCAATACTTCACATCAAATTGTGCGGAACCTCTCTCTCTTTTGTTTTGACTTACATTCAATATAACAAGAGGACCATAATGCATGTGACTCTACAAGCACATTGAGCATGTTTTGGTGGTATTGGATCTATTCTAACCTTAATGAACTCCTTTTTAGTGGTGCCAACATCTTGGATGCAATAAGTGTGTGCATAGTCACTTGAGTAATGCATTTTCTAGCTTGAGACACTTATGTTATATTTAAAAACAATATATAGACCAATGTATATGAACATTAAATTTTATTTTAAGCCTAAGAAACTCTTAAGAAATCCCAATTAACACATGAAGATATTATCATGCATGCGAACTTCCTCAATCACAAGGTTAAAATGTAAAATTAAATATCCTAGCTACCCTCCATATCCTTTAAGCTTGCCAACATGCTTTCACCTACGGATTACTTCAATCCTTTGTATAATGTTTTTGATGAGAAGAATAAGAATGAATATTATGTTTATGTTCTTGATCAGAAGAAATAAGTGAATATTATGTCTTCTACCACCTAATAACATTACATAATGATTTACCCTTATGTACATGCAATCATTGACAAAATGCATATATATATATATATATATATATAATGTATTGGTAGAATGATATTATCAATATCAGAGATAAAGGTATATACAAAGCCTATAGTTAGGCCAATTTCAAGACAATAGTCCTACGTCCTTGAGAAGGTCTATAGAATACTCTAACAAACCTTATATGTGGTTTGACAACATTTAAGCGCTACCAAGAGTTCTCCCTTGAGTCTAGCCCAATGAACATTAGGGCCTAAAGTATTTCTATTTCTACCAAAAACTTTCTCATTTCTCATTCTCCATATCTCTTAGAGAGTCAACGCTCTAACTACATTCCACATTTTCATCGTTTGGTCATCTTTGTTGCCCCGGTCACCAAACAGTACCATCTTGACATCAATTTGCTTAGTGAAGCCCGCTCTTCTAATCCAAGTTTGTACTTGTCTCCAAGCTCCTAGTACCTCCTTGCATTCCCAAAAAAGATGTCTTATTGTTTCTTTCTCACGCTTGCACAACCCACAAAGAGGAGAGACATCCATGGGCTTGCTCAGCCTCTCTCTAGTGGGGAGCTTGTTCATTACAATCTTCTAGAGGAAAAAAATCAGCCTCTTTCAAGGTGTAGCCCGCCTTGTTCTTAGGACACGATGGACCCAAGTCCTTTTCTTAGCACACAGATGCCATTTCTTCCAGTACTTTGCAGCATGGAGTATGTGGGAGGGATCCTTCTTGACAAAGTCCTTACTGCTCTTGCATTTCCACATTACCTTACCTACTGGCCTAGCCATAAACTTGGTAATGTTACCCTCTAGGACCACCTTGGAGGTAGGCCAGATTGACCTACACCTGCCCATTATGCCTTCAACAAAGTCTCTTTTTGTTACTGGATAGGGCAAACTTCTCTGCCACATCAACAATGCTCATGAATTCCATTCTACTTGGGTCCCATAGATCCTCCCATATGTTCATACCTCTATTGGCTAGTCGCCGAGAGACCAGGGTTCTTTATGGGGGCCTACCCCTAATGTATACGGTTATATATTTTTTGGAAACCTCCCCTCCCCTACACTTATGTGATTCTATAAGTTTTCCATGGTGAACTCCCCAAGATCCCATGCTTCCAGAGGTACTAGGTACAATAATTTTCGGATCTCCCTATTGAGTACTTTGATATTATGAGTGAGCTATCTAAATATGCAACTATCTCCTTAGGGAAATTCCATGGCTGATCTTGTGCGTCACATGGCTTCTAAGTAAAGCCTTTGTATATAAGTAATGGAATAATACAATCAAATTTTCCTTCTTTTCCATGAACAATCTTGCTTTGATGTAAATAATTATGGTTTAAATTAATTTACCTTGTCATGTATAAATCCAAAGAGAATCATGGCATGATTATCTAGTCTTTTGTACTATGTACCAATCCACTTTGCACTTGCTAGATTACTCTTGATAGGAAGATTTCATGAAGATATTGGAAAAAAATTATTGTCCTCCCAAATATTCTATGGAGAGGTGATGGACTCAACATAATGTCTGTTGCTTCATTGATGTTGAGAAGCTAGCCTACCTTGAAACTAATCTGAAAAGAATTCGATAGATGGAGAAATTGAAACTTGTTAAGATATTTTTGTGTGAGGAACCAAGAGTCGAAACTATCATAAATTTAAATGATTGCAATGCCTACCAAGATTGCTACATTTATGATTGAGTAGCTGATATCATATCTCTTGATAGAATAGCTCACTTAGACACTCTAAAATGAAACAATTATATTGTCAAGGGCTTCCTTGAATGATGAAGTCAATATTGCCTTCTCAAAGATCAAGAAAAACCCATTGGGTGTACGGGAATACATGTTGCCAAGTTCCATGACTAAATGTTACTCAATGTGTCAAAAAGCTCTTCCTGAAGCTTGAACAATGTACTATTTATTTATGCAACAAAACTTGAGCTTTTTATGGTGACAATCTGATCTAAAATTCAACCGAAATTTTCAAGTATCCCCACCAGTAGTCTTTTTAGTTAATCAGCAAGAAAAGAAGTTTTTATCAAATCAAGTAAAGCCTTTTGAATTCAACGATGAGGGATTGAAAATAGAAACTAACATTGAAACATGGATTGAACAAATGGAGGACGACTCCTTTGTAGCCAACTAGGCTATGATTGCCCAACTTCATCTCATCAGAGAGGTTTGTCTTTGATGGAAGTAGTAATGTCATGGTCCCTGGCATACCAAATTCAAAAGATAGATGCGTTCTTTAGTTTAAGGCAACAAGTTCTAATAGTGGAGGGTTACTACTCTTGCTGCATTACCATTCTAAAGTATGACTCCAAGAAGACAATAACACATAATGTAGCAAGCAACTTGTTTCTATCAAGGCCTAAACCCACCATTGAGTGGGTAGCTAAAAGCCATGAATCCTTCTAGCCTTGGGGATGCTTTACTACAAGCTGAGTGCTTTTGGTGGACTCCCTTCCTAGACATAATTTTAGAGCTTTCCCACACATTATAAACTATGGATTTTCCTATCTGAAGAAAGCAATATTCCATTTTCACATGGGAAATCAAAATTGGAGCTGTCTCAATCTTGTAAGCAATGTCCCTAAGTGCCCAGCTAGTAAACAACCTTAACCCTATCAAAGAGAATAATCTTGTTACTTCAGATGCAATCAGCTAGGCTACTTTTGAGCCCCGGGGGGTCCACTAGGGTTTACCATATGGTACCACATGAGTGTAAAGGAGGGGGGTTATTTAAGGGAAGGAAGGTACATTTTATAAGGTAAGGTCCCATAAATAGGGGGTAGACAAGGGGTATTTTCATATATTTCTTGCACGTAGGTGACGTTATCGTGATGTTATGAGGACATAGTGTGAAAATGTATGGAATGCATCATCATCTGACTTCTCTATTGATCTAGAGAGTCAATGTGATCTGAGCCATTAGTACTAGTGCGAGTTGCATGGATTATCCGAAAATACTAGATTTTGGGATAATTTTAGTCTATTTTTGATATTATTTATTGTAAAAATCTGAAAAAGTTAGAAAAAGCTTCTAGATTAAGATGGCATGCAAAAAGCTAGTTGCTTTTTCAGCCAGTTAGGGGATTTTCACAAGAAGGACAGATTGATGAAATTGCACGCGTCGCGATTGCTGTAAACAGGTTGAAAACTGCAGATTGAACTGAAAGAAGAAGAAGGAGTGATTTGGGAGATCCGTGCTCAGGTGTCTTGAGGTTTTATCCCCCTTTCGGAGCCAAGGGAGCCATTAGATTTGGGTTCCGGGCAGCAGAGAAAGAGTTGATTTTTCTGATCCACGTTTTTGGTCTACGAAGGAGCTCCAGGAGAACTAATGCCTGGAGATTGCTTCTGAGTAGAGCAAAGATTCTAGGTTCTTTCAATACATATTGTTTCAATTCATTGTGATTTGTTTTTGTCGTGTTTACCACTTGGGTATTCTCTATCTTCTCTTCCATCTCCTATCTCTACTTCCTTCTACTTTTGATCCCCGGTGGATTCGACCTTTCGACAAAAACCCCTTCGACATTGCTGAACCCGATGTGAAAGGTCATCACAGAAGAAGGAAAGATAAGATGGTAGAACCTTCAAATACAATCTCCAGTGATGTTTTGCAACAGGTGGTGTAAAAAATGAATATGCTTATGAAGGTACAACAACAACAACAGGTGATGCAAGCTTCAGCTCAAACAGAAAGTATTGTGATGAATGCTTTGCAAGCAGTTGAGTGTGAGGTGAAGTTATTCAATGGCAGGAATGTATCTGCATATGTATATACCTATGTTCAAAAGATAGAATTCTTTGGAGTGGCTCAATCTGCATGGAGCCGGTATTTTGTATGTGTTACTGTTCACGAACTGAAAGCACGGATTACTGAATTATACTTGCAGGATGCTGACTGGGTAGCCTTCAAGAAGACACTCAGGGAAGAATTTTACATTGAGGACACCAGTTTGATTACAGGCAAGACTTTTTAGGAGTGGGTTATACAACCCAATAAGGGTCTTGTGGCTACAGAATTGTTAAGAGAATTTGAAAGTAGATTTGAGCAGTTGGATCTTGCAGAACAACAAGCTCTTGCAAGTCAGAAAATTGAATTGTTTCTACAGGCAGCTGATCTTGAGCTTCAAGAGAAGCTTGATGATTTGCTGTAGGATCAGACTACAGAGACATGTTTGAAAACAGAGTGGCGACATGTCAAGGAAGCTGTTACTGCGCTTGTAAAGAAACATAGAAGAAGAGAAAGATTGCATGTCTCTAGCTTGCCCACTGGTACGGGTAAGACAGTTGAAGTATCTAGTAAGCCACCCGCTTCTGTGGCTAACCCTATGGCTGTACCTGCTATTATTCCCTCTATTAGGGAAGATGTCTTAGATGAATTGGTCAAAGGGATGCGGGATCTTCAATTGAAGGTTGCAAAATTGGATGAAAAGGGACAAGAGGAAAGGGGACGGCCGGGCAACAGCCCCTAAGCCTGGAAAAAGATGTATGTGGTGTGACAGTTTGCAGCATGAGAGAAAGGATTGTGCTGCCTATTAGGAGGCCTTGGCACAACAGCTTATGTTTTGGAAAGATGGCAAGATCCATGCACAAGAAACATGATTGCCTCTTGCTTTGAATTTTGGAAAGGAAGGTATGCAGAAGTTGTTGGAAGACTTGGCTGCCCGAAATGCTTATGCGGCGGTACATGCTTCTACTTTTGGTCTACAGTTGGATAGAATGCATGGCCAAGTGATGGTTGGTCCAAAGGCTGAAATATGGACACATGCTTTACATGCAGTTGAAAAGAGAAAGGTCACTGATAGTGAAATGTCTCATGCAGGGCAAGACATTCGTGGCATAACTGGTTTGGAATCACCGATAGATGCATATTCAGTGTATGCATATTTAGAAAAGGTACAAAACACAGATGTACTTGTGGAAGAAAAACGAAAAAGAGATGAAGATATTGCAGGGACATCTAAAAGAATGACAAAAAGAAGTATGGATCAGCCTAAAGCTGCAAATCAGCCACCTCCCGAGCATGATATGAAAGAGGTCAATCAGAAGCAAAAACAAGATAACAAACAAGAGGGCAAAAAGAAGGGCAAACAACCAGGATATAAGCTGCAATCTGACATTGAGACAGCCACAGATCTTAAGAAGGTTCTTGAAGAATGGATCTTAAACAGTCGAGTGGAATTTACCTTGGGAGAGGTGCTTGGCATTGCCAAACGAGAATTTCATGATGAGATCATTGACATAATTAAAAGGAAGCGTCAGTTCCTTGGTGATACCACTAGTGCATTGCTACAATTTGAAGAGGAAACTGGTTTGTTTGGTATTCGGGCTGAATATGAGCATGAAGTAAGTACAGGATTGTCTATGCAAGATGCCACTAATCAATGGATAGCAAGTGGAAAAGAGAATAAAGTGGCTGAAAATGCATTTTCTTATAGCAATATGCATGGTGGAGTAAGGCTAATGCAACAATATGGAGAAGAGACTCTAGGATTTATTCCTCGAAGTCACTACACAAGAAATCATTGGGCTAGAGCTACCACTGAAACGGTAGTGAAAATAGGGGAGCGTGAAACTCCTTGTGTTGCTTTAATTGACCATGGGTCTGAGATAAATGTCATTGAGCAGGGATTGTATGAAAGTGGTGCATGGCCTGTGGACACTGATCATGGTTGGCGTATGAGGGCTGCAAATAATTCTTCAGGGGAGCTCTATGCTGCATGTCCTAATGTAAAAGTGACAATTGGTGATGTACAGGAAGAGCAACACTTCTTTGTACAAGATAATTCCTCATATGTAGTGATTTTAGGACATCCCTATATTACAAGTGTGCGTATGGAAACAAAGGTACTTGATGATGGTTCTGCTTATGTAAGAGTCATAAGCAAAGATGGGAGGAAAGCAGTCCAATTTCTTACTGTTTGTGTTAATCATCCTAGAAATCGTGATACGCTTCGAGAGTCTCCTTTGGTTTCAAATGCAAGGGAATTCAAAGATCTGGATTTTCATTAAGCAGCACTGCTGTAATGCGGGGCTACAGTAGTGCTGATCAGAGGGTGTACTCGCCTCTTGATAAAATGAAGTATGTATTTACTATTGGTAATTCTCAGTTTACAGCAAACAATTCATGTTGGTTTAAGCCTATCGAAGCTATGTGTAGGGATAAATGCATATCTATGAAACGGGCTATTAAGAAACTGAAATCATTGGGGTTATTAGCTGAAAATGATGGCATTTCAGGCATCTTTTATGGGCTGAATATTACTGACACTATGGCTGAAATTTCAGCAACTATACATGCAGAAAATGAGGCTGAAAACAGAGTGTTGCCAGTATGTTCTTTGGATATGTATGATGTTATAGCATTGTTTGCTCAACAGGAAGGATTACAATGGGCTGAAGCACTTGTGGAGACAAAGTATAAGACAGTTGACAAAAAGGTGAAACCAATTGCTTTGCCACTTCCACAAGAGAGTGAGGGTATGTATGAAAAAGTGTCAAGGCAGCCAAGCTTACGGGATCCTAAAGATATAGGTCATCAGTTTACATTTGAAACATTACATGAATTGAAAGTTGGTGCAAAAGGGTTTCTTTTGCCTGCTGAGAGAAACTGTTTTATGTAGATGTTGGCTAGACATGGGAAGGCATTTGCATTTCAACCAAATGAAATAGGTTGTGTGGATCCAAATGTTGTCTCTCCTATGGTCATATTTACTATGTCACATGTACCATGGAACTTGAGGCCTATTCCAGTGCCTAAAGCTTACTTGCCAAAGCTGATGGATTTGCTAAATGAAAAGATTCGCATGAAGATCTTGGAGCCTTCTTCAGCCTCGTACTCAAATCGTTGGTTTACTGTATCCAAAAAGAATGGGGCTTTGAGATTTATTCAAGACATGCAACCGGTCAATAAAGTGACCATAAGAAATGTGGGTGCAGGTCCTGTGGTTGATGAATTTGCAGAGGCTTTTGCAGGCAGAGCAATCTATTCTTTGGGTGATCTTTACTTGGGGTATGATCAGTTTCAGCTTGCAATTGAAAGTAGAGATATCACAACCATGAAGACTCCTTTGGGGTTAGTACGGATGTGTACTCTCCCACAGGGTGCAACAAACTCAGTGGCACACATGACAAATGCTATGAATAGGGTACTCATGGATTTAATGCCACAATTGACTATGCCCTTCTTGGATGATGTTCCAATCAAAGGGTGTGTAGTGGATGAAAAGAATGAAGAGATGGATGCTCATGGATGTAGACAATTTGTTGTAGATCATATTGTGGATTGTGAGAGGATTTTGACACGTCTAGAAAAAGTGCATTTAACTCTTTCTGGACAAAAGAGTTGAGGAGGTTTTGATTGTTGGGCATATGTGTGGGCCTTATGGGCGAAGGCCATCACTAGTAAAAATAGATGGGATTGATAGAATGCGAGATGTATGCACGAATGTATTAGAGGTGCGTAGATTCTTGGGTGCATGTGTGTTCTATTTGATATGGATTCCTCACTTTGCACATGTAGCCGATGTTCTTTATCAGCTTCTACGGAAAGGACAAAAATTTCATTGGGAAAGGAAGCATCAGAAAGCAATGAAGAAATTGAAGCAACTCTTAAAATCTGCTCCTACATTGAGAAAGGCTGACTATTCACATGGGAAGCCTATCATTATTACTGTTGATACAAGCCCAATCGGGATTGGATGGGCAATTGGGCAAGATGATGAGGAAGGGGTATGGTATGCAATACACTTTGGTGCAAAAGTGTTGAAGATTGAGAAGATATCCACAAGTAAAAAGAGAATTATGGGGAATTGTGACAGCCCTTAAATGTGATAAGGAGTATTTTATGGGTGCTCATGTAGTCATTGAGACTGATTGTTTGCCAGTATTTGGGTATGATTATTACTAGTTGTGCTACCCTGCATATTGCTATGCTCCGATGGATTGCATACATCAAATCTTTGAACCTTGAATTTCAGCATATTGCAGGAAGAGATAACCCAGTGGTGGCAGACATGTGATCTCGAGCACGCTATGAGAATGAAGATGGGATGATGGATGAGGAGGAAGAAGATGATTTTCTTATGGCTGAAAATGATGTTGGAATAGTGAATTTAGTAATGCAAAGTGTTGCTATAGCATTAATAGAAGCTTGGATAACAAAGAGAAGACACTTTAGATGTTTTGCATCTTGTGCAGAAGTGTTTCTAGAAGACAAATATGCAGGAGAATGGCTGAGAATTGGTCAATATCTCAGTACATTAACAAAGAGAGATGAATGGTTAGATGAGGAGTTTAAGAAGTTTAAGAGGAAAGCCTATGGATTTTTCTTAAAAGATGGATAATTATGGAAACATGCTAAAAAGAAACAGGGTATGCCATTGCGAGTTTTGGGTGATGACAAAGCTTCACAAGTAAAAGTGATGCAAGAATTTCATGAAAGTTTATGAGCTGGTCATAGAGGTGTTTGGGATACTTTTACAAAGATCAAAGAAAGATATTGGTGGCAGGGTATGTATAAGGATGTTGTTCACTTTGTGGAAACATGCACGACATGTCAAATGTATTCAACTGTGAGACATCGGGATGGATTACAACCCACATATCCATTGTCTCTTCATTTTAAGTGGGTGGTAGATTTGGTCACAATGCCTACAGGTCTTTGGCAAATGAGGTATCTTGTGCTTGCTCATGAAGACTTGATTAATCAAGTGGAAGGGAGAGCTCTACATACTAAGATGACAAATGTCGTATGTACTTTTCTCTTAGAAGAGATCTTTTGTCGATATGGCTGTGTGGGAAAAATTACAGCAGATAGGGGTGAGTTGGATGCAGATGAAGCTCATGATTTCTTTGCATGGTTGGGGATAAAGCTTGCTTTAACTTCAGCCTATAACCCTGAAGGAAATGGAAAAAGTGAAAGAGGTCATCCACCTATTGTGAAGGCATTGGCAAAAGCATGTGGAGAGAAGATAAAAGAGTGGCCACGATTGCTCCCTTATGCTTTGTGGGCTGATAGAACAACTCATAGTGCTGCTACAGGATATATGCCTGCAGAATTGATGTATGGTCAAAACCTATCATGCCAATAGAAGATATGACTGTTTTAGCATGAATCTTATTTGCATGTTATAGAATGATTAATTGGAATTAGGCTATAACCTAACCTATGCTTGATCTTAAACCAAAAAGTTAGGATTTAAAAATCAACTTACACGTAGACAATGAGTCATGTGGTTATGGAAATCATAGCGTAATTATCTTCAATAATAGATAGGTTAAATTGGCATAAACCTAAACACCTAAAACCGCGGAGTACTTGTTTAGAAAAGGGTTAATTCAATGCAACATATCCCAAGGAACTGACTAGGGTTAAGTACAGTGAAGACATTTACCTAGTCGCACGTATTGCCAAAAACTGAAACTCCTATACCCTAAATACTTGTCCACATTCATGGAATATAGGGACAGTAGGACATACTTGTGAGAAGTGATCTAGGGTTTTCCTAAGAACCTCTCGCTAAAAAGATGAAACTCGAAACCCTAGGACTAACAAGTCGGTCTAATGCCATCAGGAACAGATTATTTCGTGACTCCATTCGATAGGTAAATAGTCCCATAATTGATGCGACACTTTTGTAATAAGTTGTAGAGTCACATGATCTTGTGATTTGATCACAAGGGAATGGCCAATTCCTCGGAGTGAGATTGGCAGATTCTTACGCAAGTTATCTTGCAAGAGGATGAATAATCGTCCTAATATAGTATCTTTCTGGGGTAAAGATAATTGCTTGGAAGCAAAGGACAAGCCAATAAATTGGAATAACAGATCAACTTAAGGTATTGGTCAAGTCGGGTTAATAGGGTACGCCCTAACCCAGGATATAGGGGATCTTGCCAAGTCAGAAGTAATCCCGGATCGAGTGCTAGATGCATTCGGAAAGAAGGATTCACTCCTTAGCAGTTGGCCAACAATAATGACCAATGGAAATGATTGTGCTTGTTACAGATTTAAGAGCACTGTTTTGCTTTGTTTGATCAAAGAATTAAAGGATAAATGGATATTTAATGCTTCAGGTTGAAGTCCTGAAGGGAGAGGCGGCTTCAGTTACCCTCGACTGCTTGCCTAACCCTAACCAAGGGGGTTGTCAACCGCACTGGGAAGGTGGACCGAACCCGCCACGAGAGGTCTCTCCGTTGAGAGCTACTTGGAGCAGGAGGACGCTTGGGTGCCAGGGGGGGCTTTGGCCGTAAATCCCTCGCCTTTCGGGCCCTACACAAGAGGCTAACGTGTTTCGAGATTGGATCTCGAGGCCCGCATACTAGTCTACGGGCAGAATCTTGGATTAGTGATCCCTGTGGATTGCTGGATAGCCTTCGGGCGGATTGTGGATAAGCCTACGGGCTGGACTTTATGTATTTCAAAGATAAATATGGTAACTTGTTAACAAGAAACTTGTTTGACATTACTTTTCTATGTCAAGTGCTATGATTACGTGAAGGAACCAGTGCCTAACGGGCTAATTAAGGAAGCTGATTGATACATGTCCAACTAAATGTGTTAGGTAATTAAAGATAGACAGTAGGAAGATCGTTCAAAGAACATGAACAACAAGAGCGTTGACCTAGAGTTATAATTGATCCCGATTTACACTGTTTTAGGGGAACGGAATGGGACTATGCTTTATGGCAGAGAGGTTGAGCTTCGCATCCCTCTCGTTTCCCATTCTCCTTGAACCAAGTGCAGCGTGAATCCGCTTCTGACCTGGCGTTTCTGCGTAAAGTAGTTCACTCGGATTCGACGCTAGTTGTTGTTAGGAAATGACCAATAGAGAAAACCCTAATTCAGGTTGGTGCTACGTGGCAGACACGAAAATTCCTAGATCGCAAATCCCGTGACATTCCATGGGAGTGCCGGGCGGAGCTTTCTAGACATCCTTTTCGATGGACTGCTAAGACGTGTCCTAAAGATAATAGGTGGACACGTTACATATCCATTGTGGGGAAGGAACAATTACTTTTAACAACATTGAGAGAATATTGGTCTAGGCTCACGGAAAGGCATGAAAACCTAGACTATAGTTAATAAAAGCAAGTCTACTAATTAAGGGTTTAAGAAAAGGACTACCCATCTATTTGATCAAAGTAAATAAGGTACAACCACCCACAGACCTCAAAGAACCTTCATGGATTAGCAAGTATACTAATGTGTTTCCCAAAGATCTAATATAGTTACCTCCTAGACATGATATAGGCCATGAGATTAAGTTAACCCTAGGAGAGCTGATCTAGTTTGGTGAAAGGCCTTAAAATATCTATCCTTGAAGCTACTGAAATAAAATAATAACTAAAGCAATTGTTAGAACAAGGATCCATCCAACCCAACAACTCATCTTGGGATGCTAACATGCTTTTTTAAAAGAAAAAGATAGAACCCTAAGGCTTTGCATTGATTATCAACATTGAATCAAGTAACTATAAAAAATAAATAAATTGATAAGTTGATTTTTGATGGAATTCAATGAGAAAAATTGTAACATGCCCGCCTATCGGCTATCTAGGCATGTTTTTAGCGGTCCATCGAGAGAGAGTCTAAGTGATACCGCCCTGCACTCCCATGGAATTCTAGTGGTCAAGGTGTCCTCTCAGGATTCTAGTGTTGGGACTTGGACATCCTACTTTATGCAGAGATACCCAAGCCGAAGCAAATCCATACCGCACTTGGTTCAAATAGAATGAGAAACGAGAGGGATGCCCCGCTCAACCCCCTCTACCCATAGGACATAGTCCTATTCCGGTCCCCTAAAATGGCATGAATCGGGTTCTAACCTAGCAATGCCTAAGATGAAACGATGGTAAAACCTTGTGAGAAGCCTCCCAGTTCTATCTATGGGACCACCCTGTCATAGGACAGACACGTCGGGATTTCCGCCCACCTACTTTCCCTAATAGCTTTAGTTTTTTAATTAGGTCCTATCACATTTATGTGTGACATTTAAAATCAGATTCCTTAATTAAGCCTTTTAGGGGACAAGGTTCGTTCGTGTAACTTATATCACTGACACAAAAATAGAGCAAGTAGTCCTTTTGACAAACAAGTTTCTTAACTTATCTTCAAGTTAATCTTTGTCTCCTGCCCATATAGGAGAAATTATGTATCCCTTCTGTTCAATAGAAGTACCCGGTCCAAATCACATGGCACCATATTTTCCATATAGTATCTAGAATAGGATCTTCCAACGCCCTAGACATTGGGCTCATAACAGTCTACAACTCCGTTTCGATCTAGGCAAGGGGTGTCCAGAGCTCCACTGATCCCAAGCAACCTAGGAGTGAGACACAACTTCCGTGGTTGGCCTTTTCACCACTCGACCTTCGGCCCATAAATCGAGGAGTGCCCTCTCGGGGTAATCTCCAGTGCGATCTTGGAGATGATTCACCCATGCAAATATCCTTTCTTAATTAATCCAATTAAGAATCAAGCACAGTCAATGCAATCAGCCTAATATCATCTTCCAAGGAAACATTCCTTTATTTCCCATGGCAACTTGTCATCACAGACCCTTGCCATGCATTTACCATCAAGTACAACCACTTGAAATAATCATCTAGATCACATCCAATAGTCAATTTAATGCAAGAGCATTTAGAACATTATTTGATCAACCAACAAAAAATGGTACTCATTTCCAAACATTGCAAGAATAGTCAGGATAACCCTTCCATTGCATACTCGCTCTCCCCTTGGGATCTAAGCGATTCTATGCAAAAGTTACTTAACACATCGCCTAAGACACATGCCAAGGTTTCATATAACAATGCAAGAATGCAAATTCTATTGAGCACTTACTTTGATCAACAACCCGATCTTTTTCCCAACAAATACAAAAGCATCGGTCTTTTCTTTGACTTAGGGTTTCCTAGTCCTTGAGCTCTTTGCGTGCTCCCCTAAGGTTGTTGTTGCATCTAGCCCAACCCCGAATAGGATTGATAACATAGTCGCTATCGGACGGATCTCAAGACGTCTTAGATCTAATCCTTATGATCGTTCTTTGTGTTAACTACACACTAGAGTTTTGAGATTGAACTTCCTTTAGGTTAGGTTACTTACCATGTGATTTGTCAAGCATGCAAGCTCAACGCACTTCCAGTGTGGTAAAATACTTATCTACTATTTTTTAGAAAAGGAGAGTCGACAATACCTTAGAATGCTATTATGCTATATGCAAGTTTGTTGCATAGCATCTAAATACAAATAACTTTCCTTGATACTTGCGCTTTGCAACTTTATCTTTCGAATATCTGGGATGAAACCTATCCCTTTCCATGACCTATTCTCATGTAGCATCTAACATGCCTTATGTGGAAATCAAAACAAGCTTCTTCTTAATTTGAAAATTCACTACTTACAATTGGTATTGCAGCTGGATTGGCAGTGATGCCTTCAGGCTTTGTTGCCCATGGAGGGACTGCCATTTGGGTACGACAATGTCCACTTGGGTGCCATCCCTGATCTCTTCTCTTTTTAGACGCACTTTGCAAAGGACTTTCACATCTTGTACTCGATTAGCGAGGGCTAGAATGAGCTTGCAATTGAAGAATAAACTTGCGGAAATGGGGTCTGGGTTCATAGCAACGGGGAGAGAAGGAATGCATGGGACACCCTCTAAGGAAGGGAAGGGGAGAACGATCAAGGTGTCTTTATCCCACACACACACACACACACACACACTCTCTCTCTCTCTCTCTCTTCTTCTTCTCCTCTCTCTTCTCACCTCCCTTTCTTCTTCCTCTTTTTCTTCTTCTTGTTCACACACACAGACAAACACACAAATACTCTCTCTCTCTCTCTCTCTCTCTCAGTGGCGGCAGTAGGGGGCAAAGGTGGTATTCCCCCCTTTTTTTTCTTCTACACGAGGGGGGGGGGGGGGGGGATAGTGGGAAGAGGGATATTATTAGAGGGGAAGAAAGTGGAGTGGTCATGGTGTCTCCACCACCTGTTCGTTCCGCATGGCAGTAGGGACTGGGTGAGGTGGCCGCGGAACGGATTGATATGCCCAAGGGGGATGGCATTATCGTTGACTTCACCTACAACGTTGTCGCTGTCGACTCTAGCTTCGTCGACTATGCCAACGTCATCCTCTTCCCCTTTGCCATGTAGCGACAACGCCGTCTTTTGCCTTCCATCCCTCCCCCCCTTGCCACCTGTCGTTGGTGACGACAGGGGGGAAATTTTCAATTAATTTTAAAAGGGTGGTTTTATGGTCCGCGCGATGTTACAAAAATTGATTTTGAAGATCAGGTTAGTATAAAATTTGAATTAAAGAAGAGGATGTCCCAAAGTTTGCTTTAAGACTAGATATGGCCATTTTGAATTTACTGTTCTACCGTTTGGTTTGACCAATGCGCTATCTACTTTTAACAAATTAGTACAAAGAATTTTCAAGCCTTCCCTAGACAAATTCATTCTTGTAGTCTTTGATGACATTCTTCAAAGAGAAAGTTAAGTACCTAGGCTGCATTGTCTTTCTTGAAGAGATATTTGCTAATCTAGCTAAGGTGAAGGATGCCCAAGATTGGCATCTCCACAAACTCTATCCATGAAATTAGAGGATTTTTATAGCTCACAGGATGTCCAAGGTGAAGGATGTCCAAGATTGGCCATCTCCACAAACTCTATCCATGAAATGAAAGGACTTCTACAACTCGCAAGATGGTACCATATCTTCATCAAAGACTATGCCCTTATTTTTGTTCTCTTGATTAAACTCCTCAAAAAGTAGACTAAGATAATGTGCACTCCTATGGAGAAAGAGAGTGGTGATAAGCTAAAGGTATGTCTTACTACTAATTTAGCATTAAAGCTCTTTGATTGCTACAAAAAAGAAGATGAAGATAGGTGGACATGTGAGAAGGATGAGCCTTGCACCCACAAGTTATAGGCCAACTTAAGGAAGAACCAATGTTGGAAGAGATAGAGTTTGAGAAGAGAGATGAGACACACAATTGCATGAGTCAAGAAATACCTTTGCTCGTTGAGATTGAGGGTGAGGCCAGAGTGGCAAACTTCTTTAAGGCATGAGATGCCTTTGATGATGAAGAGGATGAGGAATTAGATGAAGAAGTAAACTTATAAGATGAAAATGGTGGGATGAAAGCACCTTGGGCAGGGAATCCTATATATGGAGCCAACATTTCATTGTGTAGGGTCAAACCCCAACCTTAGAAGAGCAGATAGGAGAAGTGGAAGAAAAAGAAGAAGAGAAGAGAGAAGTGTTAGAAGAAGTAGAAGAGTCATGCAAAGAAGAAGAGAAGGGAGAGGATGAACTCAATCCTCATCTTGGAACACCTCATCCTCCATAACCCAAACTTCAACAACAAAGTAACCTAACTAGGTTCAACGATAATAGGCTAGAAAGAGAGTTGAAGGAGAGAATCAAGAGAACATGGAAAGAGATAGAAGAAGAGGATAGGAAAGAAGAAGGGAAAGATATGTTAGATAGAGCCATAACAAAGATAGAAGAAAAGATGAGATAAGAAAGGAGAAGAAAAGATGGAGCTAGCAAGGAAGAAGATGAGTGAAAAGAAAAGATAGAGCAAGGTGAAAAGCATGAGAGCAAGAACAAACAAGTAATTGAAGGCAAGAAGAAGAAAGCTAGGAAGAAAAATACACAAGTAGAAAGAGGTAGAGGAGCAAACGTAGTTGAGAGTATGGAGAGGTAGAAAGCCAAAGGAAGAAGACGAGAAGCAATAAAAAGATAAACTAGAGCGAGAAGAATAAACCCATATAGAGCTAGGCATTAAGGCCAAAGAAGAAAAGATAGAGGAAGACTTAGACTTAGACTTAGACAAGAAGAAGGATGAAGAATCAATGAAAAATGTAGATCTAGGAGGGCCAAAAGGAAGAAGGAAAATCTAGAGGAAGAATAGAAAGAGAATGAGGAGGAGAAGAAGAAGACAAAGATGAAACCAAACACGAAAAAATGGAGATAGGTCGCAAGGGCCAATATGAGATATGAGAATGAGGATGCCTCCATAACCCCCAAGCTAAGCTTGTGGCTAAGGATAAAGAAAACCATACATTCACTCTAATGCAACACCCCATCCTAGCCAAATAAGATCAAAGTAGGAACCAAGTGTACTTTAGCAATGGCGTCATTGGCTATGCTTTTGAACTTAATGAAGTGAACCCTTTAAGCTTGGATAGAATGAGTCAGGAGGAAAAAGCCTTGAAGAAGGGAAAGCATGAGGGAGTGCTTGTAATATGGTTTGACCACTAACTTAGTGCCACGGAAGGGAACCTTACTAGTTAAGCCTTGGAGGACCCTCCAACTCACTCTTAAGGTGAACGTCTTTGGACTATGGAATCCATTGGGACCATACTCAATGCTGGTAAAGATTGAGATCTTGGCTTTTATGTCGCATGCAGTGCAGGGCATTGTCATCCCGATCCTATGGATCTGTGACTCACCAACTTACTTTAAACACGGTGTCGTGACACTGCGCGTCCACCACTGTAAATCTGAGGGTGGAGTTTTTCGCCAAGAATTTGATCACATTAGTTAGCGTCATTAGGAATTTAATTTTCCGCTGTGTGTATCTTTTTTGTTTGCATTTTCACGATGCATGAGCACTTGTAGTTAGGCTAGGCACAATTTCTTCAATGCATTCATAATTTTTCGTAAGCATCACTTGATGGATTGCATAGCATGGATTTCAAATTACAAACCACATGAATGATTAGGCATGAAATTCTCTTTCAAATCATATTTTAAGGCACGACCCACATCTCGACAACAGCTTATATCCTTCAGTCATGAAAGTCAAGGCTTTTTCACAAGAAGAATTACATGTGAAAGCCATCAGGATAGAGCTTTGAATGGACACATGGACGCTATATCTTGGCATAAAGGGACCGTTAAAGTTGGCTATATCTAGTGAAGGAAAGAAATTACTTACATGTATGCTTAAAGGTGCTCATGATAGTGTCTCTTCTACAATCATTGAAAAGAAGACCCCTTAAGGGATGAAAGTTTTTTATGATGGGGATCACTAGTTCTACTAATGTACTTGTAAAAATGGATTTGATTGGAGCTTTCAACAAAAATATTCGTGTGCAAGAACTGCGGTTTGCACACATTGCAAAGGTTGTGGAGCAACTTGACATGTTTTTAGACACTGATTAGGATCACTGCTTTACACCAAATACCAATCAAGAATCTGCTTATGGTGGTAGGTGCTACTCACGATGATAGCGTCAACCTTGATGTTAGATAGAGGCAAAATATTAAATGCTTTTTGAAGGCGACATGAGTGATATATTCATTGACGTCAATCACAACAAGAGAAAGGCCCTATACACGTGCATTGTACATGCGAAAAAGCGGGCACGTTTATAAGCGCGTGTATTAGCGCGTCTATTTACGCTAGTATACAGAACACGTCTATATATCTGCGTTTATAAACGTGCCTATAGATGCGAAAATAAACGCACATTTTTTTCATTTCTCATAAAGTCCCTAAATATGACCAAACCTCTTAACAGCTAGTATTTGTTTGAATACATCACCAACTTTACTTCTTTCTAAGTATTACAAATATACATCTAATCATTCAAAGCTAATTATATATGTGTGATTTCATGCCCTATATACATCCAATCATGTCCTATACAAATGTGATTCGATAGGGCATGATTGGATGTATATACGACATAATTACACCTGGATCATAAGGACATGATATACATGTATAGGATCATAAGGACATGATATACATGTATATACGACATGATATACATGTATAGGGCATACATGTATATCATCCAATCATTCAAAGCTAATTATATATGTGTGATTTCATGCCCTATATACATCCAATCATGCCCTATACAAATGTGATTGGATAGGGCATGATTGGATGTATATACGACATAATTACACCTGGATCATAAGGACATGACATACATGTATAGGATCATAAGGACATGATAAACATGTATATACGACATGATATACATGTATAGGGTATACATGTATAGGACATGATATACATTACCAACTTTAATTCTTTCTGAGTATTACAAATATACATCCAATCATTCAAAGCTAATTATATATATGTGATTTCATGCCCTATATACATCCAATCATGCCCTATACAAATGTGATTGGATAGGGCATGATGATTGGATGTATATACGACATAATTATCAAAGAAGTGATTGATACATGCACATGTTGCATCTATTGTGCACTTAACCTAACCATGGCTAAAACGTCTAGATCAAAGGTTGACTTGTGCATGTGCAATATATATATATATATATATATATATATATATATATATATATATATATATATATATATATATATATATATATATATATATATATATATATATATATATATATATATATAGAGAGAGAGAGAGAGAGAGAGAGAGAGAGAGAGAACTGATCAATACACTCACATGTCTCATTTGTTGTGCACTTAACCTAGCCATGCATAAACTTATAGATCAAAGCTTAATCGGTGATTCAAGGGAGTACCCTCACTTTTTAGGGTAGTCCCTTGATTCTCATTATTCTCGAGGAATATATATCACAATCAATACAATCAAAGCAAAAGCAAGACATGCATGCCAATTCATACCATGAGTAGATTGATGTAAATTAGTTGGCTTGTGCATGTGCAAGCTATTCCAATCATGTCAAGGTGCACTTATAGCTCACATATAATTTTAGATAAGGTGGACCACATGTAGCCAATGTGCACATGTCCTCTTTTCATCATCTTTAGCCAATGTGTGCACTTGTTGGTGACTAAAATAGATCACTGTAAGGATACTTTGCAATACCAACAAGCCAACTACAAATCTCTTATCTATGAAATGTATAAGTAAATTAACTTGGTTAATTTGATGAGGTCAAGTTTTCCTTCCATGGACAGTGTGGTTGGCTATCTACTTCAAGGTTATGGGAACTTGCAGAAGTCAATGGAGCATCCTAAAAATTTTTAGGATGACGATACTCTAATTACTATATCAAGTCACTTCATGTACATATCTTTGATTGATTGATGGATAATATGCCTTTCTCTATCTCTTTCATATACACCTTCATTGCATTATCTCTTTCTAGCTAAAAACCATTTGTGCTTTATCCACCTATTGATACTTGCATGCAATTGCAAGTGGGATGGTCTAGTAAGTCACCACATATGTGCCATTTGACTTGCCAATGTGTTATCTCTTATCCTCAAGCTTTGTTATATATGTCACCACATAGGTCAATTGATTTGCTAGTGTACCATCTCTTATCTCAAGATTTTCTATATATTTCACCACTATTCTCAATCAAAAGCATCATATTAAGCATATCTTGCATTAATAAAGCAGATTGGCCAACCCAACATAAATGAAATTGTATGAATAGCAATATAGCTCAAGATCTTAGCTTAAATCAATGACACCTTTTTGCACAATATAAACTGTTAGAGTTTAACTACAATATATAATGCCTGCAAATAAGAAAGTGGCTTGATTTGTTGGACCACTATGCACATACAATCTATATATGTCATATTCTCTAAATGCATGCATTGATACTTACAACATGGAGGCAAACATTTTGATATTGAAAGACTAGGAAAGTAATGTCATGTTGATCAAAAAACAACCAAAAGCTAGCATCTAATTAGCTTAGTTGTGGCTTTCTTTTCAAACCTGTGCTTTCCTACGTTTTTTGCGCGTTTTCTGCAGTTCGAGCTCGACATCACTACTCATGTCTATCTATCACTTCATGAAGACAACGAGGGAAGGAAATATGAGTAAAAAGAGGACAGGAGGAAAGAAGAGCCAAAGAGTAAAGAACAAGAGCCAAATAGCAAGGAAGAGAAGAAGATTCAAGCAACTTACCAAGGGAAGGGAGAAGGAGGACAAGGAGCTTGCAACCTAGCTACCACCCATCGGAACAAGCAAAGAAGGTGAGTTCTTCTTCCCTCTTTCAATCTTGTTTGCTTTCTCTGTCTGTTTCTCTCTCTCTCTCTCTCTCTCTCTCTCTCTCTCTCTCTCTCTCTCTACATGCTATAGATTGTCATCTATGGAGGTTTTTTTGCGCGTTTTTTAACCAAGTTTGAAAAAAATGATCCGACTATGCGTGTCTGTCAGCGCATCCAGATGAGAGTGTAGACGTAGGTATAGACGAGGAAATAGACGTGCTGACAGACGCACATATAGACGCAGATATAGACGCAGCATGTAATATGTTTTATCTGCACAGGGTAATATGATTTTTCTTGTATAGATGTGGAATCCTGGATCCTCCAGCACTGATCCTGAGTTGGAATGCATGAACAACACCATAGCAGAGTTTTCTGGAGGTGTTAGTAGCTTTTTTGGAGGTTTTCCAAACAAGGAGCAATTCATGGGGGAGATGACCAATTATCTTGGTCGCCCTCCCACTGCAGAGGAGGTTTTCAGTGTGATGTTTGGGACACCTATCACATCTTTGCCTAGCACTGCCGCACAAACACCAAACCTTAGCACACCTCTACTAACATGTACTCCACGCACTATGCATACACATAGATCAGCTGATGCACAGGGATCAGCTGAAGTACATGGATCGGCCGAAGCACGTGCATCTGCAGAAACACGTGCATCGAGTGAGGTAGAGGGTAGTGCCCATCGAGGGAGGAGGGAGAGTCGTGTAGGAGGACGAGGAGGTCAAGGGCTTTGTGGGGGTTGCCTAGGAGGTAGCTCTTGATTACCCTCACCGGGAAATGAGAGAGGTGAGCCTCCACAAATGTACTACTCTGTCACTGATGTTGGTGGTATCTTTCATGACTCTGAGGGAAGGGAAGTGATAGCCTACTTGAGGAGTGTCGTGCATGCCACATACAAAGATTGCATGATTCCCTTCAAGCACCAAAAAAATGGTTTGTGGCAAGAGGTGTTGCGGGCAGTACATAGAAGGTACCCTAATCCCGAGAATTCACGATTCTCAGATGATTGGGGACGGTCAAAGGTGAGAGACGCGCTTCATAACAAGAGGTCTCACCTTATGACGCGCGCAAAGGAGTCACTGTGGACCAATTTCCAGTGCAGGGAGTGGAAAGAGGCCAAGAAGAGAGCAGCGGAGAAAATGACAAGTCGCCAGCATGTGGAGGTGCGACGTATCCAGATGGCAGCCATGGGATCGTCGCATTATGGATCAGGTGGCAGGGAGTCATGGGAGACTGAGTTTGTAAGTATTATTTGATTTAAAAAAAAATTAAATTTGTAATTTGTTTCACTTCATTATGTAGTGTGTTCTAATACGTTGTATGTTCAAATTGTTTTGTAGTATCATATCATTGGTAGAATACCTACTCCTAGAGGGGTAGGCTACCATCGAGGTCATAACTGGGCGTCAACTTGGCAGCATTTCTACGAGGAGGGACTCATCATGGAGGAGCAATATAATCGTGCCATGAGGATTCCACCATCAGAAGAGGTATGTTTTATTTTTTACATGAAAAGTATAGGTAGCTCTAATTTATTGTTTGTAATGGTATTTATATACCTTAATCCTTTGTGTAGGCGAATCCTGATGCAGTTGAGGATAGCAAAGAGGGGACTAGCAGTAGCAGTGGTGACAATGGCAGCGGCACAGGCAGCGGTGGTGGTAGCGATGATGATGCCTCTTCTAAGGAGATGTAGAGGAGCCCCATGCATGCATGCCCCCCCTTGGCTTGTAATTTTCATTTTTGATATGTATTACTTTCAACTAGTGCTTGCGACCATGACCATACTTGAGGTCACAAGCACTAGAAATCATCTTGTAAAAATGTTTCATCTATATATATGAAATTTCGTGTTTTACATACATTGTTTTGTATTCAGTACAAAAATCTTCGAAATAATCTTTCTCTTTTTTCCTAAGCATACAATTTGATGTTGATGGGGGGAAAAAAAACTAGAGAGCATGTGGCTTGCAAAGCCACATGCTCTCTGGTTTTTTTTTCATACCTCTATTTTGCGCGTCTATCAACGCGTCTAAATTGCAGGATAAATGCGTGTCTATTCTTGTCAAAAACTTGCAGAGTAAACGCTTTTTTAGATGCGTAGATACACGCCTATATAGATGCACAATATGAATATATCCACTTTTTTATAAATATGATTATATATTTACGGAGCGCATCAATACGCGCATCTATATGCGCATCTATATGAGCGTGTAACTCTGATTATAAGCGCGCTTTTAGACGCAAAATTGTAGACGCAGCAGTAGACGCGATAATAAATGCGCCCGACATTTTTTATCACAGTTCAAATATTGCGCCTACACTAGGGCTCGCCTCAGATACTCCTCACTTAGGGTTTTATATAGACTACCTAAGGTTATTGACCACGGCTTAGTTACATATAGTCATTCATATATGAAGATTCTTCCTTATCGTGGGCGAGAACCAATAGGGCTTGAGTTTGAGGTTATAATCTTGATCCCGATACTAAGATAGGGAGGAAAACCTATACAATTATAATCTTGATCTTGATCCTAAGATAGGGAGAAAAACCTATATGAGCCTAACATGGTTTAGGGTTGGAGGCCCAAGAGGAACAAGGTAGGGTGGTGATCTGGTTTCTTGGGTTAGTGTGCTCTTTAAAGTGATTGTAAATATGATAATAATATAAAACATTATGTTTTTCAAAAGGATTATTTTAGTATTTGCATTTAAAGACATGTCAATGAAACTTGTGTAAAGATTAATAAGGAAAGCTATTTTTATATGTTTTCATAGCGTGAGTAGTATGCTTGCTTAGATAACTAAAATATGACATTCCATTAATGGGAAGCAGATGGATGATCTTCTTGATGACAAAATCACCTTGTGGTAAGGAGGACTTGATTAGTTGGGTGGTTTTCTTGAAATTTTAGAAAATGTCAATAAACGTGACTTTTCTTAGGGTTGAGTCTTAGAATCGGTTAAGCAGTTTTTTGGGGACAAGTGTGAGACTATGCCTTATGAGCAGAGGGATTAACACTTAGCTCTCCCCCACTTCTCACTTTCCATTGAACCAAGTGTGGTGCTTGCCCGCCTTGAGCCTTTGATGGCTTGTGAAATTGTGACTATCTTAGCTCAATACTAGAGTATTGCTAGAGAGAGGAGTTGTATATTTAGGAACCTATAGGTTGATCCTTATGGGATGAGGTTGGATGCTTTGGTTGTGAGGTAGACCTAGGCATGCTCAGAGCTAGCACAAATGGTGATGATGACTACCAAACTACCCTCCCTATGACCTTAGGATCAGGTACATTTCACTAAAGAGACCCTTATGATGCATATGTTTTGAAATTCAGAAGGTTGAAATTTTCAAAATCAAGTTTTGGCTATAAAAGCATGAGAGGAAAAGTAGCTATAGAGAATAGGTTTGTGTTTCTCTACCAAATTCCATCACCATCTATATATTATTATGTAGAGACTATTGTGGGTCCACAAGATTACTACATAGTCAAAAAATAGTCCCATTAGTCCGTTGAGTTGATGCAATAGATGAAGCAAGGGAACTTGTTGGATGAAGGTAGAAATAATTACCATTGTTGAGGAAATGGGTGTTTGAGAAAGTTAAGGAAAGGTAATATTGGCTTGTTGGTCATTGATCTACAATAGGGGCTCCTGCGATCACAACTATGAGTGCAATTGTAAAGATTGATTTTATTTTCATATGTCTTTTCCACCTTGCTTCCATTGTTGAGTTGATGGCACTAAGGTGAACAAGAAGTAGAGACTCACTAGAGAGAGGTAGAGAGAGAAGGGACAAGTGACTCAATGAGACAAGTCTACTAACCATAGATGAGACTAGGTGTGTCTTACCCTTGATGGGCCTTGCATGATTGTGGAGGGATTGAGAAGAAAGACTTAAGGGTTTAGAGATGGATCCTACTACCAAAACTAAGACCAATGAATGTATCTAACTTGAGCACCCCTAGGTGCAGTGTAGAATATATGATTGTAGGTATCCACTTCTTTAGATCATTCCTGGGGTTTGTGACATTACTTACTAGTTTTTGGTTTGGCTCTTATGTTGTCCATAGACCTGTGAACAGGGTGTTACCCCCCTCCCTAGAAGCATTAATCTATTTTTTTGAACACATTCCTAGCATGTTCTGCTTGGAAGGGCAATAGTCACATAGTGTGGATAACATCACCTAAAATAATATCATGAAATGTAGAAGAATTTATCTTTCTAAAATGTTTCTAACACATTATATCTCTTCTTAAATTGTCACCTTATTTGCTTTGCCATTTATAGTTTAACACAATTGCTATTGGTGACGTACTAGCTTTAATGGTAAGCAAGTTTTTCATTTGTACTTCTTCTTAAGTCATGAGATTAGTACTCTATAACTGTATCAAGCCCAGCTACTATTTAACACATCAAGATGCCTAGATTTTCATGGAAGAGTCTTACAAATATTGCATTATATATTATCATATTTTAATTATGAAACAAACTTCAAACTTTTCAATTGATACTGTAAGTAGAATTCAATGCCAACCTTCTTCATTGATTCTGCATCCACATAGCTCACCACCTCTTCCTTATTTACCCATTTGTCAAATCTTCTATCAACTACACATAAAAATGAATCTAGTAACTCTACATTATCTCATAATTCTGTGTGTGTGTGTGTGTGTGTGTGTGTGTGTAATGAGATTATGCATATAAATATCTACCAAAATCACTAAGTATTCAATGATTAATCAAGTCCTTTGATCACTTTATCTCAATTCTTATTGCAATCCATTGGCTTTATAACTTGGTCATTCCACCTAGATACACTATGAAATGGTACCCTACTTGAGTATCAATTAACTAATCACATCAATGCAAGGATATACTACATCAAAAGTCTAAACTTAAAGTTGTGGATGATGTTGGTAACTTGGTTGAGATATTGAAACCATATAAAGTGTATCCAATATTGAAAATATCCTAAAAACAATTTCACAAAATATAAGGCTAAGACAACATGAGGGGTTCACTTTGTTCCTTGTAATGAATATGATCCTAATTATAGGCATTAGAAACCCAAAAATTAAAACCTAGTATGTTCCAAATTATAGACATTAGAAAGTCAATGTTTACTACGTTTATTTAATGAGCCAAATATATGCAATTACAATAAATAAGTGGATTAGTCATATGAGACATTAGATTGGTAACTTTGAGTTGCTTATTTGTTGATAGCTTGAAATTGATTGGTTGGATGTGTTATGCCTTAAGATCAAATAAGATGAAGATGGGTGACTTTGAAGTTGCTTAGTATCTATTGAAACTTGGCAATTACTCTTAAAATAGACTAATTTGATAGAAGAGTTTATGGATCCTCTTCGAAAACTTTGATTCTCCGTTTACCCCTACTTTTGGATAAGTATTGTTGTCTAAAGAGATAGCTCCAAGGAATTTAGAGAATGGAAAAATACATGGGACCTAGGCCAATAATACTCTAGAAACTTAATACAATCTCTTGATAGTTTCATCTTAATGTAACAAAAAGTGAATGGATGGGCATAGCCCTTCGAAACCTACTTCTTGTAAGATCTTTCAAGACTATCTAGCTAAATTCTTAATTTTTGCTTCATGCAAGGTGACGTGTGGATGTATAAAATAGAGGGACTTTTGTAAGAGATCGTCTCAACCAATTAAAAATGGGGGCAGGTTCTATAAGAGGAGGTACTCCAATTCCAAGATATAGCCTTATAAAGAAAGAAGTAGCCATGTTTGAAAGGAAATTCCTTTAGCTAGACTTGAACCTTACCATTTTGAAAGTAGTCATGGAAAAAATCTATGTTATGAATAGAGTGAAAACAAGGTTGTAGACTTAGCTAGCGTGTTCACTTTATAAAAGAGATGAAGAGTCCCTAGCTCACTCATTACTCTGTAGTGTTAAGAGGCCAAACCTCTTTGGAATCTGATAAAGAAACAAATGAGGATTTTAGGCTTTAATGAGAGAATCAACATGAAGAAAACTTGTTTGGCCAATCATGATCCTAGATTAGGAGGAATTTTTTAGGGTGTGGATCTATAAAGAGGCCACCTTTGTTTGGTTTGTAATTTGTAGGTTCATGTTAAAAAATTTTCCGAGCTGTAGAAAGCTTATGGATCTAGATTCTAAGCTTAGGTAGGAGGTCTGCATAGCTTTTAAAGGTTCTAAAAATAAATCATTAATCTATAAGGGCATTGTGTATTATAGCAAGGTGATGAAGATTAATGGTCATGCCTTGTTTTGATTCGGATTATGATTATACCCTAGATGTATCCTTTTGGAAGTCGTAAAATTTCAACTTAATACACATGGGCATTACAAAAGAAAAAAATTAAAGAAGCCTATGTTCATGCACACAATCTCATTTAAGTGCAACCTCCAAAATCCCATTAGTCCATCATTCAGTAAGCGTATGTGTATAAACATGGGATATATGTGTGTGTGTTTCTCTTTGTGTGTAGAGAGAGAGAGAGAGAGAGAGAGAGAGAGAGAGAGAGAGAGAGAGAGAGAGAGAGAGAGAGAGAGAGAGAGAGAGAGAGAGAGAGAGTGTGTGTGTGTGTGTGTAATATGTAATGACAAAGTAAGAGATATGAAAGAAAGAAATAGTTTCACTAAAAATCAAGGTTAAACACTGTAAAATAGAAAATGAAGTAAAAAATAAAAACAAAAACCTTCAAAATTTAGGAAAGAAGCTTTACAATCTTGAGCATTACAAAAGTTGAACGTTTAAAAGATGACGAATGCATTCAAAAATCCCTTCAAAATTTGGAGTTAAAGGTTTTGGTATCTGCTATCGAAAAATGTTTTCACTGAAAATAAAGCAGATTAGAGTCATTGATAAAGGCACTATTATAAGGTTATAAGGAACGAAGATGAAGCTTACGGTCGAGGTAGTGAATGTAGAGTCGATGCGGCTCCTGCTCGAGGACCTTGACGAGATGGTAGGTTTCCTCCTCTGGCCCCAGCTTGCAGTACATCACCTCCAGAATGGCGTCTCTGTCGATGGGCTCCTTCTTCTTCTTCTCCTTCGACTCCTTCGTCGACGTCTTGCCTCTGCGCTTGGCCCCCGCCGTCTTCACCACCCTCATCATCATCTTAACCTCACCAGCCTTCCTATTCTTCTTCTTATTGTTCTCAGCATTCTTATTCTTCTTCATCACATCATCATTGTCGTCGTCGCCGTCGTCGTATTCATCATCCGATGAGGCGCCATCAGGTCCATCGGCTTTACGTCTATCGTAATTAACATCGTTAACATCCTCATGATAATTATCATCACATGATGCATCCCGTCCATCAGTCTTAACATCACTACCATTGTCACCAGATGATGCATCAGGTCCATCAGTCTTAACATCTTTATCGTCATTCACATCTTGATCATGGTCATCATTGTTATCGTCAGGTGGTGCATCAGGTCCATCAGCTTTAACATCGTTGTCATCACTCACATCATCATCATTGCCATCAGATAATGCATCAGGTCCATCGGATATATCATCATAAATAGAACGCGATAATCCTTTACGTCCACCATATTGAAACTTTTCCTTATCAAGCCGTCGAATAACCATTGAGAGAGAGAGAGAGAGAGAGAGAGAGGGGGGGGGGGGGGGGGACAAGCAACGTGACTGATCGACCAACGTGAGAGAGAGAGAGAGAGAGAGAGAGAGAGAGAGAGAGAGAGAGAGAGAGAGAGAGAGATCTTTGGCTTCTCACCTTCCAACCATCTTTCGCTGTGCACAAAATAAATATGCATCAATCTATTTTGCGTGTCTGAATATACGTAGACACTTATATTTGTATGTATAGGAGATCGTGCATATAGAGGTAGATAGATGTGGTAGTATGTATAGATGGATACTAGAAATATAGATAGATGTGGTAGTATGTATAGATGGATAGTACATAGATAGATAGATGTGAAAGTAAGTTTACTACTCTTGAACTTGTAGACCTTCAACCAATTTTATATGTGCATATCAAAGTAGGATTGACATTGCCACAAACATGTAGAAACCATATCCAACTTAGAAAATTTGAATTAAGATATGAAATGCTTCTTGTATAGAACAAATACTATATATAATAGATTTTTTAAAAATTATAATGTGTTCTCATGATATATTGAGTAAAGAGGAAAAAAGAATGATAGCATCCACTAGATATAGTGATGCCTAGGCCCGATGGGACAACTTTTTGTGAAAAAGCTTCACCATCTAGCCTTGTGGATGATCGTGGACAACGTCATAATGAGGATTTCTTGCCTTAAGGAAGCTACATACACATCCGTAAGTAGCTTGCTAGTATTCCTAAAAACCATATTATTCATTCCAAACCATACAAATTTGAGGAAACTCCCATAGATGTGGTTGTGGAAACTCCCATAGATGAGGATCTCTGAAAAAGGAAACAACCAAGCCAAAATCATCCCTAAGATTGGCTTGTCGTAACCATCTTTTTGTTGCTCTTGATAGTGGTTCCACCATGATCAGGTAATCCCATTAAAATAGATGTTTTTTGTTTCCTCTGCTCTATTGTAGCTAGAGTGGACACATTGGGGAGATTGTAGACCTCTTGCTCAATCTAGAGCATAGAGGAAGTCTCCTAAGCATAAGCCTCCAACACAGAAAGTTCATCTTGTAAGTTGGGGTGGCTCTCCAAACTCTTCTTGCCCCGCTCTTCCATGTGGCTATTGTGGTCAGGGGGAATTCCTTCCTCCAATAGGTTTGTAGGTTCATTTTTAGTAATGATGGGGTGAGGGGGCATTGTAGTCCCTCTAAGATTGACATGGCCACAAATGCTTACCAATAGATGAGACAAGATCTTTGAGAGGGCTATCTGCCATTCTAGTTGGCGAGAAAGGCCAATTCTCTTTCCTTAAACTAAGTACAGGCTCTAACTAGGCAGCTTCCTTCTCATTTAGTTTAAAAATGTAAGTTGCCATCTGGGCACTAATCAATTGCCTTGGGCCAAGGTCCCTCACGTCCATCCAAATCCTCATCTTTGCCTTTGAGCTTTTGGAAAGGGAGAAAGCCATATACTACAGTCTAATGAGGAGTCACTTCCTTGATCCTCCTTAGGTCTCCAAGTGGCATTTTTGAGGACCTTGTGCCAAGTGCTAACCATTGCTTGGGACACATCAGAGTGCAAGATTTTGATGTAGCTTTACACGCTATCAATAAGGTCCACCTAGTGAGCCCCATTCTAGCTCATCTCATGAGCCTTTGCATTGATAATCTAGTGTTGGAGGATTACCATCTAGGGCTGCTTGTCATTCATTCTCTTCATGAGTTTTGAGATCATTACTTGAGACTTAAGGGCAAGATTATCAAGGCCTGCACCTCCTAGGTTCTTACTCTTAGTGAGTGCCTCCCAACTTAGTTGAGGAAGATATTTCTTTCCTTTATAGGACCAAAGTATGCCCCTAATGGCCTTCTCCAATTCACCCCATGCATTTTGGCTAAAAGGCAATAGAGAGCCCACATACACCATAGTCAAGGGGAGCATGTTCTGGGAAATAGTGACCTTCTTTTCTAAAGAGTTTGGGACATCCATCCACTTCTTCATCTTGGCTTTGATCAATTTGCATAGGTACCATCATGGGAAGGGTTGATTTAGAGTAATGCGAACCCTGATAGGGACACCAAGATACTAGATTATCTCTTTGAGCTTCATCACCTAAAAACCTAGCTCAAAAAGCCACTAATTAGGTTCCTTCCAAGAAAAAATAAGTTTAGATTAACATAGTTGATTTCAGAGGCAAAGAGTTTAGAAAACTCATTGTAGATTCCCAGTAAATGGATAAGAGACTCCTTGTTAGCTTCCACAATGGAGGCATTATCTTCCACAAACAATTGGGGCTATGGTTTAGGACCTATTGGGAGGGGTGTAGTCCATTAATAGAACCATCTTGGATGGCTTGGTCCACTTTCCTTAGGAGTGGATCCATAATGAGAGTAAACAATGGTGGTGTTAAAGGCCCCCCTTGTCTAATTGACCTCTTAAGCTAAATGGTGTGGAGAATTGGGCATTGATGTTAATGACTAATGCGGAATTCCTAAATAGAGAGGCCACCAAATTGGTAAAGATGGGGCCAAATTTTAGTAATGAGAGGATTGAGATGATGAAAGTCCCTTACATGATTGTAGGCCTTATCTCATGAGTGGGGGATGGGTCCATTCATGGATGAGTCTTCCTTTGGAAAAAGCCATATTGCTTAGGATTTATGATTCAGGGAAAGAGGTTCTTTACATTGTGAGCTAGTGTCTTGGCCAATAATCTATAGGAGAAATTAGGCATGGGGAGGGGCCTCTAGTTGGCTATTTTAGAGCGATCTGAGGTCTTAGGAACAAGTTTGATTATCCCTAGATTCATGACCTTTGTTAAGCATCATTAAGCTCTTATATAGTTTAGTAAGTCCACTAGATCTTCTCGATTGACTTGCCATAATTTCTAAAAAAGCCTCCAATGAGAGCATATCCACACCTAGAGATTTTTTGGGTTTCAAGCTATGCACAACTATTTTCACATTTTCTAGAGAGAAGGGCCTATCTAGTAAGCAAGCCTGCTCGTGAGGGATGGGGGATACCACCTCCAAGAAGTTCTACAAACTTTCCTCCTAGTTTAGGACATGTAGAGGTTGGCTCCCCACTATTGAGGTTAGGTGCTCTTTGAATACTTGTGTAATAATCTAATGCTCTTCATAGATAAGATTCCCAATTTTAT
The DNA here is from genome assembly GCF_053477565.2 of Lygodium microphyllum. NCBI lineage: Eukaryota > Viridiplantae > Streptophyta > Polypodiopsida > Schizaeales > Lygodiaceae > Lygodium > Lygodium microphyllum. Next base: position 135,955,759 of record NC_141145.1, read on the forward strand.
CCTACATGCAAGTGGTTGTTTCCTTTCTTTGTTTAGCTTTAAGCTTGGTGAAATAAAATTCATTGGGAGCATCGCCCAACACCTCCCACTAGCTTTTTTATCTTGGCCACATGCATATTATTTTGCTCATTTTTCATGAATTCATCAATGGCTTTGAGGGAGTTTTGCATAATAAGATAATAGGGAAATGCTTGGAGTGCTTTCAGTATTGTAGATTTAGCCCGATCTATCCATTAGGAGATGGTTCTCTTGACAACTACTTTTCTTTGTCCATATGCTTTAGCCACCTTAGTGATGGCTGCTTGGCATTTGATCCACTTGAACTCTGGTGTACATGTGGGGTCTTTTGTTTCCTCCTAGGCCTTGTACATCAATTCAACAAATCACTTCTCATATGGAAGGATACATTCGTCCTAAAGGGGGGAGAATCTCTATAGTTGCTTCTAGTTAGGACTAGCCTAATTGAGACCAGAATTTGCATATGATCTAACACAATTATATGTTGAAGGGCATGATAATTGATGTTGCCCAAAATCCACCATGCTCCCTATGAGGAATAAAATCGATCCAACCTTGTCCCTCTCCAAGAAGGGACAATAGGCCAATTATTCCAGGTGAAACTAGGATCTTTACTCCCATTAGCAATTAGGGCCAAATCTTGTAGGTCATTACCTCCACATAATGATTGGTAGCTTTCCTTTCCTTCCTTAAGCATAGAGTTGAAACCATGTGATTGATCCTCTTGGTGGTCAGAGTCACTTCCTATTATTACATTGGCTCCCATAGTTTGTTGCTATAGGGACTCCCACTATTTTGCTTTGTTGAAGTAGTTGGATGCATATAGACTAGAGCATACCAGGAAGTTCTCATTAGAAATTGATACTTTAGCCCCAACATAGCTACCATCATCTGCAGAGAAAGTCAAGACCAAGCTAGGTCATCACACTCATTAGCAACAAGGTGCCTCCTCTACCTGTCTCAACATCATGAAATATAGTAAAACCATCTGCAGAGAACACTTTGCATTCGTCTTTGTCCAGCTTCAATTCTTTAAGGGCAATGATAAACAATTTGCACATTTTGGCAAGCCCATACATTACTTACTTCCTAACATTCAAGGAGAAGCCCATACATCACTTGCTTCCTAACATTTAGGAGAAGCCGGGGACATTCCATGAGAAAAACTTGATTTTGGGGGAGAGGATGGATCTCTCCCCACATCCAGGGTATCTTGGCTCGTAGTGTTAGATATGATCAATGCCCCACCCTCATTAGGTACTACCAATGATCCATGGTGCTCAAAGTTGTAAGGCCCCCATTATGAGGAGAAGCCAAGTGTGAGCCCGGACATTGGTGGAGTCCCGACTTGTATATCAGATGAGGTCTATGTGACCGGATGGCAAAAAGGTGACCATTGTGGGTCTAATCTTTGGGTTAGACAGAGTGGTTAAGCTGGTAGCAACTCGAGGCACATTGCATTGAGTTGCGTAGTAAGGGAGTTAAAAGGGGCCCCTATTGTGGGGTCCGGGGGCCGCGGAAGCGGCCCCTGGCTGGGGGGTCCCAGGGGGGCCAGCGGCCCCCCTGGCGGGGGTCCGGGGGCAGCGCCCCCGGCCCGATGGTAAAGGGAATATTCCCTGGAATATTCCCTGGCCGACTAGTGGAGGCTCATATGGTAGGTCGGTCAGCAGGCCGACCTAACGACCTACGCGGGCTATAAAAGCTAAACCCCTTCGCAGCCATCTTACACTCATCTTTCACCCAGTCAGAGTTGTTGTTCCAGCTAGCCTTAAGCTCTTTGCCTATCTTCTGTCTAGATCGCCATCTAAGCTTCACTCAGTGGAAGCGCACGGGTGGACAGAGCCATCTTTGTATCAGTTGTTTGGAGTTAAAGAATTTTACTGATTCTCCTCTTATCTGTTGTGTACTCTCTATCTCTTTCTCAGATTCTGTTCGCTGCGCCGTGTAATATTTTACATGGTATCAGAGCCCAGGGGGCTCTAGAGATCGGAGAGCGTGCAAGAGGCAAAGGCTTCAACAGCAAAGAGAAACGATGTCGACTCCGGGAAGCAGTTCTGGCGCATCAGGAAGCGGTGCAGGAGGTGGTGTTGCTGTACCGGCTATTCAAACACTGAGGATTCGTCCACCAACCTTCAGCGAAGGCAAGTTAGATGGTACAAACTACACCTTGTGGAAGTTCAAAATTACAACTATCCTTGATTCTTATGAGCTTCTGGAGACTGTGCTGGGGACTGACGCAGAACCACAGCCTATCCCCGACCCATCAAATCCTAGTGTGATGATTCCTCCGAATGCAGATCTTCTACGAGCTTGGAAACGAAGGAATGCAGATGCATTGTGTGCCTTAGTTACAAGCTGTTCTGACAGTGTTTTGACTCCGATTCAGCATACAACCAAAGCGTCAGAGGCTTGGAATGTACTAAGGAGTCAGTATGAAACACGAAACCAAACAAGGATTCAAAACTTGGAGAATCAACTAGCAGCGGAGAAGTTTGCTGAAGGAGAGACGGTTGAAGCATTCATCACTCGGATTAAGAATCTGCGCGACCAGATGGCTGGCGCTGGGATACAAAAGACTAGCGAAGAGCTAGCTCGGAGGTGTCTTCGGATTTGTCCACAAAAGTTTGATGGACTAGTAACTGCCCTTAATACTCAGGTGAGACCTCAAGCTTTGACTTTTGAGGAGTTTTGTGCATTATTAATGGAGGAGGAGTTGAGGCTGAAAGCCCGAGAAGGAAGCAACAATGGAGATGCTGCATTCTCTGCCAATGCAAAAGGCAAAGGTGTTTCCTCCACCAAAAATGATGGTGACAAAAAGAAAAAGGGCGGCAAGAAGAGGTTTCAAGGAGAGTGCTTCTACTGTAAGAAGAAAGGACATGCAATTGCAGATTGTCGTGTCAAGAAGGCAGATGAAAAGAATGGTACCCTTAAAACTAAAGGGAAAGAGACAGCCAATACGGCTGAAGCAGAGTTGGAATTATTCATGGCGACCATTGAGGAAGTGTGCTCCTCGGCGCAAGAAGAATCTACCACTGACTCTTGGGTGTTGGATAGTGGGGCCTCCCGTCACATGACCAACAAGAAAGGTCTATACAGTTCTATGCAGCCTCTACAAGAATCCATCACTGTGACGGTTGGAAATGATGCTAAATGCCCTGCTGCGGGCACAGGTACTATTTCTTTTGTTGCTGCAAATGGTGAAGTAAAAAAGCTTTCAAATGTGTTGTATGTTCCCGAAATCAGGAGAAATCTCTTATCAGTTGCTGCCATAACTGATCTTGGTCATGAAGTGAGGTTCAAGAAGACAGGTGCAGAAATTATTGATAGTGCTGGCACAATTGTTGGCAAAGGAGAAAGAAGGAACAACCTGTATGAGCTAAGTGCTCTTACAGCCACCGCTGGAGTGGGCACAAGTAAGCTTTGGCATGAAAGGTTTGGACACATCGGATTTGCAGTATTGAAGGAGATGCAAAAGCAAGGTATGGTTGCTCACCTACCTACAATAACTGAATTGAAGGAACCATGTGAAGCTTGTATGATGGGCAAGCAACAGAGAAAGGCATTTCCACAAGAAAGCAAGAATAGAGCACATGCTCCTCTAGAGTTGGTGCATGCTGACTTGTGTGGTAAGATGCCTACACAGGCCTTGGGGGGATCTTCTTATTTTATGTTGATTGTCGACGACTACAGTAGGAAGATGGGGGTGTACTTCCTTCGTGATAAGGCTCAAGCTTTTGGTAAGTTTAAAGAATGGCTAATACTTGTTGAGAATGAAACAGGGAAAAGTGTGAAGAAATTTAGAACAGATGGTGGTGGTGAGTTCAACTCAAAGGAGTTTGAAGGCTTTTGCAAGAGCAAAGGGATCAAGCGTCAATTGACGACGCCTCACACACCTCAGCAGAATGGTGTTGTGGAACGCAGGAATCGTACCATTGTGGAGATGGCAAGATGCATGCTAAAGGGCAAGGGATTGCCTAACCATTTTTGGGCTGAAGCTGTTAATATTGCAGTCTACATTCTAAATCGGAGCTACACAAAGGCTCTCAAGGGAAAAACACCTCATGAGGCTTACACTGGTAAGAAACCATCTGTTTCACATTTCAGAATTTTTGGATGTGAATGTTATGCACATGTTCCAGATGAGAAGAGAAACAAGTTACAACCAAAAAGTAGAAAATGTATCTTCTTGGGTTATAGTGATGAGCAGAAGGCTTACAAGTTATATGACCAAGAGGCAAAGAAGATCATCGCGAGCCGTGATGTGGTGTTCAAGGAGGAGCCGCATACAGTGGAGGAGGAGAAGGCAAGGTCTTCCACTTTATCATCAAGCGAAGAAGTAGTCCACTATGAACCTGTCCCGAGAGCTATCCCTATCCTTAAGGAGGAGGAAGCATCATCTTCAGATGATGAGGAAAAAGTTCACCAACCTGACATCACCCCACCGGAAAAGCCATTGCCGCGCTGGGTGAAGCAGCTCTATGACCACAATAATCCTATGCCTGCATCTGTTGAGGAGAAGGCAGACGGACCAAGGAGGTCTCAGAGAATAGAGGAGCAAAGGAGGGCTTCTGCTCACATAGTCAACATGGCCTTGATGGTTGAGATTATGAGAGAAGTAAAGGAGCCAACTGACTTAGAAGAAGCACTTGCAGATCCATCATGGAAGGCTGCTATGCAGGCGGAGTATGACAGCATAATGAAGAATGACACTTGGGAGCTAGTGGATCGGCCAGCAAAGCGGAAGATTATTGGCACCAAGTGGATCTGGAAGGTAAAGTACAAGGCTGATGGTACCTTAGAAAAGTACAAAGCTAGACTGGTTGCCCAAGGATTTTCACAAGTTGAAGGGTTTGATTTTCAAGAGTCATTTGCCCCAACTGCCAGAATGACCACTATTCGCACGGTACTTGCAGTGGCTGCCCACAAGAAGTGGCCAGTGTACCAAATGGATGTTAAGTCAGCGTTCTTAAATGGTGACCTCAAGGAGGAGGTGTACGTGGCTCAGCCACCAGGGTTTGAGGCCCCCCATTCTGAGAACAAAGTGTGTAAACTGAAGAAGGCATTGTATGGGCTGAAACAAGCCCCCAGATCATGGTACCAGCGGATAGATAGGTTCTTTTTAAACCTAAACTTCAAAAGATGTGCCTCAGATGCTAACTTGTATGTTTACAGGGATGGTAAAAAGTCTGTAGTGATTGTCCTATATGTGGACGACCTTCTTATTACAGGTGACTATGAAGATATGATCAACCAAACTCGAAAGGCTTTGAGTTCTGAGTTTGAAATGACAGACTTGGGCTTGCTGCACTATTGTTTGGGGATTGAAGTCTGGCAAGAGCCAGGAAAGATCTTCATCTCTCAGAAGAAGTATGCATGGGAGATCTTGAAGGCATTTGGCATGACCGAGTGCAAGGAGATAGCTACACCTATGGAGGTGAATGCAAAGTTATCCGTCGAGGATACATCAGCATTAGCAGACATTGGGAGGTATAGGAGGTTGGTCGGCAGTCTGATCTACTTGTGTAACACCAGACCAGATATCAGTTTTGCTGTTGGTGTTTTGAGCAGGTTCTCAAACAAACCTCATGAGAGTCATTGGAAGGCTGGGATGCGGGTGCTCAGATACTTGAAGAAAACTCTTGACTATGGTATCACATACAGTTTCGGAACTTCTCTTGTGGGGGGAACTGTGACTCAGATTGGGCAGGAGACATTGATTCCAGGAAGTCAGTTTCTGGTTATTGTTTCTCTTTGGGTTCAGGAATTTTCTCTTGGATTAGTAAGAAGCAACCAACAGTGGCATTGTCTTCTACCGAAGCAGAGTACAAGGCAGCTTGTTTTGCTGCATGTGAGGCCGTATGGTTGAGAAGGATTCTATGGCATATGGGAGTGCAGGATGAAGAACCAACTGTGCTGAGATGTGACAATCAGAGTTGCATTGCCATTGCCAAAAATCCAGTGTTTCATGCACGCACCAAACATATAGAGATCCAGTATCACTATGTGCGTGATTTGATGGAGGATGGGATAGTGGAATTGGTCTACTGTCCAACAGAGGAGAATGGAGCAGATATCTTCACCAAAGCACTTACGAAGGATCTGCTTCAAGTTCATCTTCAGAGACTCGGCATTGGGCCGAGGAGATAGTTCACCTATGGGTGGACATTGAGGGGGGGTGTTAGATATGATCAATGCCCCATCCTCATTAGGTACTACCAATGATCCATGGTGCTCAAAGTTGTAAGGCCCCCATTATGAGGAGAAGCCAAGTGTGAGCCCGGACATTGGTGGAGTCCCGACTTGTATATCAGATGAGGTCTATGTGACTGGATGGCAAAAAGGTGACCATTGTGGGTCTAATCTTTGGGTTAGACAGAGTGGTTAAGCTGGTAGCAACTCGAGGCACATTGCATTGAGTTGCGTAGTAAGGGAGTTAAAAGGGGCCCCTATTGTGGGGTCCGGGGGCCGCGGAAGCGGCCCCTGGCTGGGGGGTCCCAGGGGGGCCAGCGGCCCCCCTGGCGGGGGTCCGGGGGCAGCGCCCCCGGCCCGATGGTAAAGGGAATATTCCCTGGAATATTCCCTGGCCGACTAGTGGAGGCTCATATGGTAGGTCGGTCAGCAGGCCGACCTAACGACCTACGCGGGCTATAAAAGCTAAACCCCTTCGCAGCCATCTTACACTCATCTTTCACCCAGTCAGAGTTGTTGTTCCAGCTAGCCTTAAGCTCTTCGCCTATCTTCTGTCTAGATCGCCATCTAAGCTTCACTCAGTGGAAGCGCACGGGTGGACAGAGCCATCTTTGTATCAGTTGTTTGGAGTTAAAGAATTTTACTGATTCTCCTCTTATCTGTTGTGTACTCTCTATCTCTTTCTCAGATTCTGTTCGCTGCGCCGTGTAATATTTTACACGTAGTTCATGATTGTTAATTGGGGCAAAATAACTTTGGTCCACCAAGGGGTTCCTTGCCTATTTCTTGAGTGAGGGGGTTTTTCTACTTTTCTTAGCTTTACCCTTTCTATGTGAGGCCCTAGGATCATGATTTTCTTTGTTGGATTGTTTGTCAATGGAGGAGGGTGAATCGTTGTTTGCATGTGATTCTTTCTATTGTAACTACGACATGGCAGATCCTGAGGCCTCTTTCTTGTTAGGCCTATTCTGCTCCTTTTGAGTGCTATTCCTATTGTGCACCTCCACACCCTCATGACTTCCAAAAGCAAACAATTCCTTTTTGGCTGCCTTGGTATCCTCTCGAGAGGGGGAGGTCAAATGACTAGTCTGTATTCAAAGGGAAATTCCTTGAAAAATGCCCGTTGGCTTTGCACAAGTAGCATGCATAAGGAAAAGTAGAAAAAGGTACACTAAGAACAAGTTCCATACCTCTCAGGATCTACAATTGGAGAAATTCAAGTGGTTCATTTGATTTTCCCCTTAGGATACAATCTCAGTTTGTGGGTTTGAAGAGACCCCTTGTCATTGTAGGTGCAAGCACACTTAACAATTTTCCGAAGGATGAGATAATGGCTACCACTTCCTTGATCAACAGGGGTGGGAGATCAAAAAATTTGATCCAGATTGAGCACTCATGTGCTGAGATGCCATCCATAAAGAAAGATGAGGACTAGGGCAAGATGTACATGAGATTTCTTCTCAAACCCAACTGTCGATGTGACAACCCAGCCTCTCTTAGCTTTAGAACCAAGAATCACCAAAAGAAAACATGTGCTAGTGAAACAATATTATACCAAGTTTGCCTTGCCTTGGTAGGTGAGGTCAAACCATCTATTGTCTTCCATAGGAGGATGACCCATAAAGTAGAAATAAACTCCAATGACCATAAGGGAGGCCACCACATTATGCACCCTTGCCCCTTTTAGGGATTTTTCCTTCCAAGTAGCATTGTGTTTCTCTTGATTGCTGTGCAAAACTTGGTCAATCTTAGCCATAGACTTCATTACATTTGAGAGCTTCATTGTAGTCTCTTCCTTTTGTGGACATGTTCGATAGTCATATCCTCTGTCCTCTGCCTCTTTCCCTGCGAGGATTGCATGTGGTTGTTACCACGTGTCACAGCCTTTGCATTTGAATATACTATCTAGGCCATTATTTGTAGGAATTCACTCATAAGCATACATATACATAGATTTCAAAGCTACCATTTTGATTGAATTATGAAAAAGATGGAGGTTGTAGCTAATTCACAAGACTAGGCACTTACATAATGGCTAATCCAAGACGTATACCATCCAAAGTCAGGTGCTACATGCAAGAGGTATCATGAACACACATGTCCCAATGTTGCTTGTGGGGCTTACTCTCTAGGAAGCACATGTCATATGAATATCTACTTGCAAAGTGGTACATGTAGTACATGTTGTCTAGGAAGATTCCTCCTCATTGAGTCACTAGTCCATTTGTCACTCTCTGCTTGTATTTCTATAAACTTATTAAGGATGTAGTAGACATAGATTGCTCACAATTAACTATCTATAAAGATTATGACTCATACAATGTAGCAAACATAGATTGCTCACGATTGGCTATCTATGGAGAATATGATTCATACGTAGCAAATATAGAATGATCATGATCATGATTCTCTACATATCAAACTAATATTCAACACATAAGAGTTAGATGTGCTGATAGGTATGCCTACAGACATGCTCATGCAGGTAAACTTTGAAAGAAGCTCATGCCATAAGAGAGTACAATAAAATAAAAACTTTGAATAGAAAATAGAAAATAATAAACTTTGGATGGTACAAGAAAATAAGCACCTTATCTCATATGTGGTTGAACAATTATAAAGATACAAAATGTTAGGGCCCACCATTGGTATTAGCATCAAAATGTATGTTGAAACAGGAAGTTGGTATAACCATTAGAAATATTGTCAAAATACACGATATATCCATCACTATTTAGCAATGTCCATATTAACACATATTTTACCTATTTTTCATGTGCATTTTGACATGTGCAAAGAAAGTTTCAATGGTCATATTGGTACTTATATCAATGAGTGCAAAAAGCACATGAATTTGGTCCTTCCTAGGAGATGAATCTTTGTTATCTACGTCATATTGAGTATAATCAAACTTGTATAAAAACTGTAAACACCTATTATGAAAATACTTGAATTGAAATAGATATATATGGTGTACTTGAATGCATACAACAAAGGTACAACGAAGCACTTGAAAGTAGGATGAAAATATAAAGAAGTCCAAATGATACAATTGCAAATAAGTATTTATAAATCCAAATGATACAATTAAATGATATTATTGAATGTCTACAAAGTAAAAATCTAAGTGACATAACTAAATATTTACAAAGTAGAGAAGGATGAGATTCCTAATAAAAATCTCATGTAGGCTTAATGCTTTTGGGGTTGAATCCGATAAGAAACAAACACAAATTATGATAACTCTTAAATGAAACATAAAATTCATGCATGTTATCGCATACATATATCTTACCTCTCATATGTGTCACCATAGCCTCTCCAAAACTTTCATAATCTTGCACCACACATCATAGTCTTTATTAAGCATGGTTGCTTGGGGATTGGTGAAAACATATACGAAAAAGGTAGACGTACAATGAACATTATAGGAAAATCATAGAATGTAGAAATGTGTTATGAGATCCAAACCTAGAATATAAATAAATTTGGGTAGAATACTTACAAAGTCCATCTCTCAAAGGAGTCCTACTAGCCACAATATTTCTAAGATGATGTGTATCGATCTTGCAAAAAGTTTTATGCATGACACCTTATTTTGTTGCTTCCACTTGTCAAGAATTTGCTTTAGATATTTCTTTATCTTCTTTCATTCATCTCCGTCAAGCCATCTAGGCTTCCTTAGACCATTGTTGTAGGTATCATGTGCTTTCTAACAAAGATGGGATAGGTGTGTCTAGATACCATATGTAAATAATCATTGTAACACTATCACTCATAGAATACCATGAAAATCATCATGGAGAGTGCATATGATATGCTATTTTAAGTTGGGGTATTGATCTCTCCATTTCTATATAATATTATGCTTCTACACTTGATTGACAAGCTCATGCATCTTGGAGATATCTCTCTTGCCTTTATGGATGTCCTCTACTATGGGAAATATTGTATGAGATGTTGGAAGGAGTCATGGGTAACCTAAGCTTTTGGGTATAGTTGTCTAGCACTAGTAGGGGGCATCACTTGTGGCTTGGATCTTTATGGTTCTACACATATTTATAGTTGTGCTATCTTGGCCAGGCATGGTGAAGACAAGAATGGACATTAGTCATGGTTTGGACCTTTGTGGTACTACACATATGTATAGTGGCCATATCTTGTTTAGGCATGGTGAAGACAAGAATGGGATGAAGTAGGATTTATTTTGGGATGGTGGAATAAGAGCCCTATTTTGGGATAGAGAAATAAGATCTCTATCTAACATAGTAGGTGACAAACCCTAGAGACACTAGCAATAATGAAACTTGGAAAGACATGCTCATACATGGCTCTAAGACTAGGTGAACATGGGTTGGGAGGTCTAGGTGGAAGGAGGTACTAATGGCTTGAGGGGTGGAGGGAAAACTCTAAGAACCTAAGGAGCACTAACTAATATTGCACCATCACTATACATTGTGAGTCCTATACTCTAACTATGCACATGAAGGAGATCATGAAATAGTTGCCTTCTATGCCATCATGGTTAATTGATCCTATGAGTTGGGGATTCATACCATCCATGATGCATTGTGGTTCCTTGTCTTTGTAGTGTTGGCTCATGGTAACAAGTATAGTAGCTTTCTATAAGAACAAAACAGTTAGTATGGATTGTTCCTTTTCTCTAAACTAAGCTAGTAACAAATTCCTCTCCCTCTCTCCCTCTTTTCCTCTCAATCCTCTTTATCATTCCTAATCGTCAATGAAGACTTGTTATTATAACAAAATATTGTAGAATGGACTCATAAAATCGTAGAAATGTAGAGTTGTAATCATTGTATGACCTTGAAGCCCTATAAATATCTTAAATATATTCCTTTTGTTAATTATTCTTTTGTGTATAGGGTATAAGGATTCTAAAGATTGCCCTCCACTTCATCTTGGCATAGATAATTATAAATGCCTATCTTCATCCTCATCCACACATACAAACTCTTGCTCATGCCCATGTCCACAATCACACTTTGAAGCAGACTCTTCCATACTCTCATAGAAAATGTCCAACCCTTCATTCTCATAAGATTCTAATCTATCCATTCAAATAGATTCATCATGGCTCCAATTATAATATTCTACATACAATGTATGAGAGTGTGGAGATACTTATACCTTGTAGAGCCACTAGTCACTTAATGGATTGAGATAAGAAGTAACTTGAAAGCAATAGCAAGATTCCCAAAGTGATGGTGTCTAAATAGACTTGAATGCAATAAAGTTTATGTGCTTTCTTGCAATGTCTAGGGATAAAAAAAGTGTCATGTAGGTCAATCCACAATGGTGTGGATTCCAATTGCACAAATCCTAAAGTTCTTATTTAGATGGTTGCACTTGGCTAATTTATCACCTAAACCATTAAGTATTCAAGATGAACATGCACAATTTGGATCTTCCTAAAATGATCCATTTCTACATCCTATACCATTATATATTCAAGAGAAACATGTAAAATCTATAGTAACAAATCCATACAATTTCTTAGATCTTCTTAAAACAATTCATTTCTACCAACACAATATTTGCATGTATTGTTCTCTCTTCCAACTCTCTTATTGACTTCAACATAACACTACAATTAAATGTGTGCCCTCTTTAGTCTACACTCTCCACTTTAAATGTACCCTACATGAGGAAGTATTTGATTATTGAGGTTGGAAGTTGTGGTTGTACTCTCCGATAAAGTTTTTTTGATGGTTGTGTAAAAGAGATATCACACAAAATTTTTCATTATTCTCATCGTAATAAACCATGCCAATAGTACTTATCACATAAAGCTGTCATGATCCAGATTCAAAGCATAGAAATCTTTTCATTATTTAGAATAGTAAAACATGTAAGTAATACTTGTCACATAAACTTTTCATGATCCATTCATAGGCACTACTGATCAATAGCTCAAAAATAGGGTTTTTCTTAACATTCACCCAATTTTCTACATTGATCAACACCCACGTATCTACAACATAAAAATCATGGGGGTCCCTTATGTTGGCCATAGGACAACAAGGCTAAATAGGACTTATATTGAGATCACCAAACATAGAAAAACCTCAACATACATTTACTATCACAAGCAGGTATATCTTGATAACAATCATAGGATTCAAATCATCCCTACTAATTACCTTTTGTACACAACCTTTGAAGAACTCCAATTTCTCAATGCATACATCAACTCCATCTTATGTAGCACCACTTGTTTACCTTGAAAGTAGGTAATGCCTTTAGACCCTTTGGATAGTGCAATGTTTATCATTTGTGAGATGCCTTAAAAGCTTATCTTGCCATCTTTCTTTGCTTCTTTGCAACCTTGTATTGGTCAATCACTTCTCCATGATTGGATGATGCAACACACAAAATTGATTTATCTTGTGTGCCAGAAGGCCATCCATCTTATTATCCTTTATCTAACCTTGTTTGACCTATTTAACTCTCCAAGGATCATCTTGTACATGCCATAAAAAATACAATTGAATGTATTGATCTCCTACACGTTTTTTCACATAGACTAAAGATTTTTTGATCAATCATCCTTTTTTCATGGAACCCTTAGGTCTTGTCTTTTGTCACACAAAGCCCTTCAAGGTCTTCATGAAACATTTTAGGAAGAATATCAACTTGATGAGTATCATGCTAGATATTTCTCTCGCATCCATAATATGTGCTAGAAAATGCACTTAGACAGTGAGCATTGACATGGGGAAGTACTTCTCTATGAGTAGTACTACTTCAATGGAGTTTCTTTTAGCAAAATTGGTAGAGATTTTATGGGTTTACCCTTTTGAGACTGATTTCACCAATTGACCAAGCTTATATGTTACAAAGTGGGCATATAGGGTCAATGACCCTATGATCTCAATTGACAAAATGAACTGCAAGCATAAGAATAAAAAATGTAGTCTTCAAAACAACATAAAGTTAGAAAAGTATTACATCCATAATTATAAATACATACTTGACATATCTTGTGTTGATGAGACTTTTATCAACATATATTACAAAGTGGGCCACAGGTCAACCACATGTCAACGACACTATGATCCCAATTGACAAAATGAAC